>NC_056695.1:59031068-59331068 GCF_018350215.1 Panthera leo | reverse complement strand
TGGGGGACGGGCAGAGAGAGATGGAGACACAGAACCTGAAGCAGGCTCCAGGCTCCCAAGCTGTCAGCACAGAGCCAGATGTGGGGCTCGAATTCACGACCATGAGATCACAACCTGAGCCAAAGTCAGACACTCAACTGACTGAGCCACCCAGCTGCCCCTAGAATGATATTCTTGAGTAGAGACAGGGAGTTAGGCTCTAGTGCTCACATGGAGAGACAGACCATCAGTTGTACACTGATAATTTTATTTATTCTAGAAGGAGTAAAGACAAAGTGTATGGGTTCAGATGTAGGCAGTTTAGTACATGTGCAAATGGAGCTTCTCGTCTGACTGATTCTGCTCTCTTAGCAGAGAGTGGCAAGCAGAGAGGATGTGCTGAAAGTTTGAGGAAACGGGAGAAAGTATGAAAGTTATTTGGGAGACTAGGAGAGTAAATCAATTGGGGAAAAGAAATAAGTTTTCATATAATTTTAAGGTCCCACTTGAGCTTAATGGATGTGTGCTGTTTCCCACCACATTCAGCTCCTTGGGGATAGCGCAGAATATATGAAGAATTGAATTTCTTCAGGGCTTGAGATCTTTCAAGGCCAGCAAAATGGTAGGAGAGAGAGGCCAAAGAATTTAGGGCATATGCAAGAAAGTGGTTCTAATGATATGTAGTATAATATAAATTGGGTAAGGATAAAATGAGGAGAATGAAAAGCATGAAATGTTATTAGGATCAGTGGAGGGTCCAGGTGTTGGTAAAGGAGTTTTAGAATTGTATACCAGATGGAGTGAAAGGAATATAGGAGAATTGATGATGAGATAAGGGGTGTTTACAGTTCAGACAGTGAAGGATATGCCTTTTTTGGTAGTGTAAGGTTGAGCTGTGGCTGACGAAAATATCACTGGAGGAGAGGAAGTCAATGCCACTTGATGCCAGGGTGTTGGGAAGATGTAGGTAAAGGTTGAAATCACCAAGAAATATGACAGAAGTTGTGTTGAGTGCACCAACAATAAAATCACTAAGAAATCAAGACAAAGACTTAGGAGTGAATTGATAGCAAAAATGAGGGTTGGTAGATGAATTAGATGAATAACTAATGACATGAGATTTATCATGGTGGAAACAATGGGTGATTTTAGAAAGAAAGGAGAAGAAAATGGTTTGGAAGCAGCAATGAGGAGAAAATGACACTTATGCCATCTCCAATCCTTACTTCAATTTAGAGAGGAGAGGAAGTTTCCATGACTAATAGTTTGATTTCTAGTCGTATGTACCAAAGCACAGGTATGTGAATGTATTTACCTCTGTTTTGGCTGCATCAGAGGAGGAATGATAACCTAGGGCGGTAATGCTGGAAATGAGGAAGAACATGCATATTTGAGGGATGTTAAACAGGTCAGTTGTCAACCCTTGGAAAGTAGGTGTGTAAGGGCAGGGAGAATAGTGAAATGTAAATGATGTAAAAGATGTCAAAGGTGAATTTAAATTTTAGCTTGAGTAAGATGGTGGTTACTCAAGATAGAAAATACTGAAGCAGAATTAACTAAGGGGAAATGATGGTCTTGAATTTTAACTTGTTGAATATAAAATGTCATTATAAATTTAGGTAGACAGGTCTAGGAGGCTATCTGAATTTCTCAGGGGATGATTCTGGGTTGAAGATTAGATTTGGGAATCGTCTCTCTCTAGTAGTTGAATCTGTGAGGGTAATGAGATTGCCATGAAAAAGCTTCTTTAAACAAGAAGAGTAAATTGAGGTTTATCTCATTTTTATTCCTCTCAAGTAGCTCTGCATCTTCACTGATGCTACTTTACTGATTTAATATTCCCATTCACTTCTATATTTAGCCTAAAGGAATGTTATAGCCAATGTTTTTGATGGAGCAAGGAACAAAAACCACTCAGAGTTGCTCAGGTTGAAAAGGAGTAGGAGTTAGCTTAAAGATACAGAGGAACAGGTGTGGAGGTACAGTCAAACTTTATGTGAAATGGAATCAGAAATAATAAAGGCAACAACTAAGCCTCTGATCTCACTTCTCAGGGGTCTCAAGGACTCTCTCTTCACTTTTACTTGAGTCTGCTATATTGTATTTTCCCTTTCTATCTTTCTCATGAGTTCACCTGTGACCCAGGTGGCCGTCACAACTATTTAGTGTACATGACCCCCTTGTTTAACAAATTCAAAATTATGACACAAGAATGGATTGGCCCAATCAATCTTGTCTCCCTGCATTGTAGGTCTCAGGTCAGCTGATGGATGGGACCTATTGGGAAGCTTCTGGTCTAATCACCAGTGTGTCAGATGGGCAGCTGAAGGGCCTCATAAGGACACTGTAGGCCTCCTACAGAAACTCTGGCCAGAAAAGCTTGAAATTCAAGTGTAAGTAAGATGCCTTGTAATCCTGCTTATCCTAGATGATCAGTATTTTTAGTAGTATGAAATAAAATCAGACATATATTTGAATTTCTTCCTATTTAAAGGTCAGTTGGCTCTACATTATAGCTATAAACTTTGATTATAAAAGTTTAATTTGGTGGAGATTGATACTGATACTGTAATATAAGGCCAGCATGCTGTTCATGACCAAGAGATTTATGGTGCATTATTATGCTGGTATGTTCATTGTTTGACCCATAGAATAATTTTATCTTTGCTAAGAGATACTCTATTTGACTATATTAGATATTAGTATAATTTCTTGCCAAAGTCTACTGTTTTTTTCTATTAACCAAATTTATTGATCAAGCCCTTACTATATGCAAAACTTATTTCTAGTTACTAAGGAGCAACAAAAGAAAAGCAAAACCTGTTCTCCTTCAAGAATCATTTAGTTTGCTGAGAGAGGATTAAAAGGATATTTGGAAAACTAAAAGGGAAATCTTTTTAGATTATGTGAGATCAGTATAGATTAAACGATATATTTACGTGCCGTTGAGAATATGTTATGTAGCTGTATTGAAACAGTTTTTATTCAGAGTTCAAAAAGAAAGTAACATGAAAAGCCAACAATATACATAGATCTTAGAGAAGAAGGAACTAAATTCTGTTATTTTCACTGTCAAATAGTGGAAGACCAGAGAGTTATGTCTCTGTGACATTTTAGAATTAAGGACAATTTAATTGACTAGAATGTTCGCAACATTTGGGAAAATGAAACAATATTTCACTTTGAAATAGAATAGAAATTTCAAATAGAAATTTCACAGAAAGTTTGACTCATTTTCCTCAAGCTTACTCATCAGTGTTCCTTTTCTGCTTTTTACAAATATTATAATGTCAAATGTACAGAAGGGGACTTATTTTTATCATTATTTTATTTTTTTAATGTTTATTTTTGAGAGACAGAAAGACAGAGTGTGAGTGAGGTATGGGCAGAGGAAGAGGGAGACACAGAAACTGAAGCAGGCTCCAGGCTCATCTATTAGCACAGAGCCTGATGTGGGGCTCGAACTCACCAACTGTGAGATCATGACCTGAGCTGAAGTCAGATGTTTAACTGACTGAGCCACCCAGGCGCCTCATCATTATTTTAATATGGTCCAATGTGTGGATGTGTGTATAGTCTCTGTTAGAATAGTGATGATTGAACAAAATTGTATTAATTATGTATTGCTGAATCACAAATTACCATAAAAGTTAGAAGCTGAAAACAATAACGTTTATTAGCTCAGAGTTTCTGTGGGTGAGTAATTTGGAAGTAGTGGAGCTAGGTCTTTCTGGCTCGGGACCTTTCCCCAGGTTGTAGTCAAGATGTTGGGTGGGTCCATAATCATCTGAAGACCTGACTGAAGCTGTAAATTTGCTTCCAGGATGTTTCACTCACATAGCTGTTTGCAGAAGCATCAGTTTCTTGCTAGCTGTTGCTAACAAATCTTAATTCCTTGTTGGGTACTGCCATGACTCATCAGTTTCTTGCTAGATAATCTAGGAAGTCTTACATTCTCACCATAGGTCTGCTTCAATATATTCATGGCAAAGCAACTGGCTTTCCCAGAGTAAGTGATCCAAGAATGCAAAGCGGAAATCATAATGTTTTTTAAAACCTAGTTTTTGGAAGTTGCATGTGGTAATTTATTCAGTATTCTGTGGGTTGCACAGGTCAGCCCTAGTTAAGGGGGAAGGGAACTACACAAGCATGGAAATCCTGGAAGGTGGGGTCATCTTGAAGACTGGACCAACATAAAAGCTCTTTAGCAATGTAGCCAGAAAACTCCCCTCTCAGGCAAGAAACCCATCTCACAAAGAAGCCCCTTATAGAAGCATACCTTATTTTATGAGGTGTCTTCTGGGAACATATCTCCACTTCTGTAGAAGACAGTCAGGGGTGGGCCAGAGGAGTTTTTGCTTACTTTCTCAGGAACATTCTCTAATATAACAATATTAGTTGGCAGAGACAATTGTTTTCAAACTTTGCTTATTCTTTGCCTCTATAGTAAAAATGCATAGAGTATATATTCCTCATAATTATATGTTCATTTATACATTATATACCCATGACAAAGTCAAATTACATTGTAAATTTTACTGAGGCAATTTAAATTATTTTTTTCAATACAAATTAATATTGAATAGAAGTTTTACTAATTCTCCCCATACCTTAATGACTGATTTTGAACCACATATCCCAATGTGTAGACCACTTGTCTACATGCTGAAAAGGTGAAGATCATTATTTAACATGATGAAAAAATGAGGAAGGAGAAGTAGTGTTGATGGATAATCCAGACAATATTGGTCAAAAAGTCAATCCCATAAGATAAGATAAGCAAAGTGTGACTTATTTCAATGAATTTTCCTCTCTACCTACCAATCGTGAATCTTTCCCACACCTACTTCAGTACCTCACTTTTTCACTCTGTATTAGAAACTGGATAGAACATTAGACAGACCAAACTTGCATAGAAGTATTAACTCTTTGGCTAGTTTTCCTGATGGTTAAGGAGAAATCTCATATGTAAATTGGGTGAGGTTTTAAACATATTGAAGATTGTAGATCAGTAACTGTCATGGCCCTAAAGTTGTTAGGTTTGATAGTTATTTGGAATAATTGTAATACTCCACTTCTATTCCAGTGTGTATCTTTTCCATGATCTGTGGATATCAGAGGAAAAAGAAAAAAAAAAACTGAAAATCATTTCTTTAGGAATTATCTGTTCTTCTGGTCAACCTAAGATAAAGAATATAAAAGGAAGTATAAGAGAATCTCTTGACCATGGACCTTGTTTCTACAAAGTTATGCTGTTTCTGTGAATAAACCCCAGTGGAGAGCAAAACTTACTAGATGACCACAAAGTCATTCCGTCCTCTTCATTTAAGTTTGCTTTTTGTAGACGTGACCCCTTGTGGTGAAATTGCTTCTGCATTTTAGAAATCAGACCACAACTTTAGCCTTTATCTGAATGTTATCATATTTTCATATGTGACACTCAGAAAAAATGCTGTTTCCTCACAGAACAAATAGTCGTGGTTAATGCACTTTAGATAATTGTATGTGTTTACAAAAAAGCCCTGAATGGGTGGATCCACATTCAACCACAATTACTTGGTGTGTGATTTAACTTTAAAAACCCCAGAATTATGAAATATAATTTAACCATGATGGCAAATTTTTTTGGCAAAGTAAAAATTCAAGGAGAGCTTAATGCCTTCTTTTTATATGTTTTTTTTCTCTAAATGCAGAAATATAGAAAGGATAATAGCTTGTGTCTTTGTTCAACTAAGACATCTTTCTCTCCTACTGTCTGAAGAGGGTTATTGATTTTAATATGTAACTTTCTCATACTTTTTCAGCTAGAAGAATAGAGACTATTAAATACAGAGAACAAACTAAAGGTAGAGAAGAGGGAAATGGGTGATGGGCATTGAAGAGGGCACTTGTTGGGATGAGCACTGGGTGTTGTATGTAAGCCAATTTGACAATAAATTATATTCATTAAAAATAATAAAATAAAATAAATAAAAGAGAAAGAAAATAAACTGGAAAAATATATTGCCCTGGAAATGGTGACATCAGTAAAATGTATGTCCCTCTTTATATTTTAAAATGCTACAAAGATTCAAGAAAAATTCGTGTGTTCTATTAGGGGAAGGACAGGTGGATATAGACTCTTCATAGACTTCATTTTGAATAGAGAAATATTTTTATGGAGTTTAACTGCATGAGGAAATAAATTCACTTTTATTTAAATAGCATTAGAAATTTAGAGAGGAAATGTGCGGAAATGCAATAAATCTTCTTGGGGAAGTGGGTGATGATGGATATATGTTATTCTGCTTAATTTTTCATAATGATCTGATTATTAATTTTATAATCAGGAAAAAGCATAGAACTGAAAACAGAAATGAGGTAATTCATGATGTAGCATATAATTTAAAAAGCATCACATTTGGAAATAAGATAGCTGGGGAAGCTTATGGGTCTTAGCAGCCTTAGTGAACATTTGAGAGCCCTAACACAGAATTTGGAAACCAAATAAGGCAAGTATTAGTTTGGGCTTCAGGAGTGAATACTTTTAGTCTTTGATGATTGTAGGCAGATTTCAGGATAGATGTTCAAGCAGAGCCAGACTATAAATGGATTATAGTCATTCCCCTGAGAAGTTTCATTTTTGGATAAATTTAGAAAAATCCTGAATCTCTTCCTGAGTGAATATCAGTAAAGCTGGGAATCTTTCCAGGAGAGCATAGAGGGATTTATCCAGAGTCTGAATTTCTGTTGCACTAGGAATGTCAGATAAGTACTTGGACTGTGAGCATCACTATCAGTGGGTTTGCTGGTCTCTGTAGTAAATTCTGTATTAATAGGCTACATGTGAGAACTTTATGACCTCAGGTCAGAGAATAGGGCTGCAGTCATCTCCTGCACATATAACAAATGACACTAAAATCACTGGCTTTGCTAATCCCTTTACAATTGGGAGGCCTAAATATTATTGTCTTCAGAGATGAACAAGAAAGGAAAAATAATTGACTAACAAGATAAGAAGTATCTAACTAGATTTGAATGACCAAGACTCAAAAGACATAAAGAAGGTATAGTTTATGTTAGCTACATAGTAAGGGATGAATAAAAATAGGAAGAAAGGAAGAAGGACAAGAAAAGAACAAAACTGTGAAAATCAACATTAAAGCTTAAATTTACAGTTTGGTTCAAAGATATGTAAGTATGTTTACATGGCATTTTTCTGTTATTATAGACCCTACCTTCATACCATAAGACTGCATTTAAAAATACATATATATAAAAGGGGGACCCTGGGTGGCTCAGTCAGTTAAGCGTTAGGCTTTAGGTAAGGTCATGATCTCAGTTCTTGAGTCTGAGCCCTGCATTGGGCTCTGTGCTGACAGGTGAGAGCCTGGAGCTTGCTTCAGATTCTGTGTCTCCCTCTCTCTCTTCCCCTCCCTGCTTGTGCTCTCTCTCTCAAAAATAAATAAACATTAAGAAAATTAAAAAAAATAAATATAAAAGAATGTTTACTGTAAGATTCAGAATGTTCCCCCGTCTTAAAAATTTAGCATTGTTAAAGCAAAACTAAGCCAAAAAATGATAATGACCACCACCACCACAAGAAAAGCTGAATTTTCTGGGACTAGTTTTAGAGATCTTTGCAAAGGATGTTTTGAAAATGTATGGTGGTGCTTTGGCTACGATGTCCGTTTGCTGTACATTGTGCAATTTTTACAGTGGGAATATGAAGAATTCTTGTTCCCGGTCCACTGTATAACTGAGGATTCAGTATGTTCAGAGAAGGAGAAGTGCAATAAATAACATAATATTTAGGCTCTGGTTAGAGTTATGCCAATCTTAATAAGAACTAGTATTTTTGTAGCATTTCCTAGGTGCCTGGCACCACCATAAACTTTTAAGTGTGTTAACTATTTAATCTGTAACAACTATAGAGTCAATACTGTTATTATCTCCATCGTATAGATGAGGAAATTGAAGTTTCTCGAAATCATATAATGTGGAAGTGGCAATGGAGGCAGGATTTGAATCCAAACTGTCTGACTCCAGAGTCAGCACTCTTTTCCACTTGGTTCTTTGTGTTCCAGGTTGAAGACCCGCCCTCCCCCCCCCCATCCCTTTTTCCTTTTCATTTTTTCAAATGAGTCATGCTATTTTCCACCTCAGGGGTCTGTTCTTATGAATTATCTTTCCTATCTTCCTCCTTTACCTAGGAGGAATTTAAGATGTGAATTTAAGTGATATTTCTTCAGATGTGAATTTAAGCGATATTTCTTCAGAGAAACATTCTTAGTATCCTGGACTTCACCTTCATGCCACTTATCATGACTATAATGAAATAACTTGACTTTGGTTATGTAATTTCTGTATCACTGCCTGTAACATTAGTTCCTGAGAGAAGGACAGATGTTGGGGTTTTCTGCCTCGGTGCTCTAGTTCAGTGCTTTGATCAAAGTGGGTGCTCAGTAAATAGCTATGAAATGAATGAATTAAATGAAACAAGACTGCATTTCTGTGCTTAAATAAGAATATAAAGTCCAGGATATACCATATATATTTTAAGGAAAACAAAACATATATTTGCATTTAATTTCAGTGAAAAAGAGGCTGACACATTTTAAAAGAGTAATTAAGTATTTTTATATGCCATTTTTGCTTCTCTGTGGTAAACTTGAAAGCTTACACATACCTCTTGTCTTCATTCTCCTATGGTTAAAAAATTTAAAAAATTCAAAACATAAACCAATTTTATTAATAAGCTTTACATTTCATCTGAATCAAGCTGGTTGGAAACTTAGTAATTTTCCATTCATTGGTTAAATTCTCTGTGAATATTTCCTTTCATAATGAAACTATTTCAACTTAATGAAGTGTTAGTTACTGGAACAAAAATTATAGCCTCAAACAAATTAATGGTCCCACCAAATCATGCCTGTTTTAACCACAGTGCTTTGGTGAGACCTAGGGAGGTTTAAACAGGCCCCAAATTGGGGGAGGGGCAGCTTATCATTCCTGAAGTCACAGTACTTTAGAACCACAAAACAAAGATTTTAAAATTAAAACAAAGCAAAATAAAATGGAAAAAAAAAATCATTTCATGAGACCCTAGAGTCAATTATTTGTGTAAAACCAAAAAATCTTGGCAAGTTTATTAGCATTAAAACCTATTTGATGTCAATACCATAGAGTTTCAGATTAAAAATATCTGCATTCAGAACTTGTGGTAAATTACTGATCTTTAAGAAAAACACCCAACTCAATAGCACTCCCTTATTTTCTATGAGTTCATTTGTATTAATTTTTTCTGATGAAGGAAGTAATGACTTATTGATGTTGATATACTAGGGAAAATAGAACACATTTTATTCCTTATATCAATGAAAAATAAGAAACTCGGCTTATATCTATATGAAAAATATCTAATTTTACATAGGAAATTCTGTTATTAGTGTTTGCTGCAAAGAATTCACAGCAAAAACAAAAATAAAGGACACTGTAACTTTGCTTGGTTCTAAAAATTGAGTTAGAAGCTAGGGATCCTAAATAGATTTTTTAATGTTTTCACCATAAATTCAAATTTATTTATTAGAGAATGAAATATTTGTTTATGGCTTGCTAAGCACAGGTGAGATTATGTAAACAAGGACAGAGTCTTTAAAGTAGAAATAACTTTGAGTGTCATTTTAAGTATTTGAATTTTGTTCCAATGCTAATGAGTATCATAGTTTTGTTTTACAAGCCTTTCTAAATAGAGCAAATATGCATAGTATGTTAGATTAAAAAACATTATGCTATTATTAATGATCCAAACATATTTCAATATTGTTTAGGTTGAATACTTTCTTAATGATGGATTTATTATATTTATAGCTACAAAAGCAATTATGATTTTTTTTTCTATTCTAGAATTCTGTGATTTTTACAATTTTTATTGGCTTCTCCTTTACAGAAGAAATGAACATTGCTGTTTGTGAACAAGGAGTAGCTGTTAGTAATTTCTTAGGACAAATTCTAGCCTATTTTCATGTGAAAACAGGCATTGAGTAAATGTTTTAGGTTATAAATATTTATAAGAAGTATTTTTGTTTTCATGCATTTCCACTCTTTTAGTTAATAGGAAAAATTTCTTAAGCCTGTTAATAAATTATGTGCGTGCTCATATCCTGGAAATGTGTAAACTGTTAACCAGGTATGCAGTAGTTAATGTGTCCCTGAGTCTATCAGCCTAGGGTTCATTCCATAGAAGTCTTAATCATTGCTAATGACTAAACTATCAGATAAATAACCAATACTCTAAAATTATCAACTTATACTTTTATTTTTAATTTAATCATGCTGACCTGGAGTAGAGATTATTTTTAAATTCTCT
Source organism: Panthera leo (assembly GCF_018350215.1). Taxonomy (NCBI): domain Eukaryota; kingdom Metazoa; phylum Chordata; class Mammalia; order Carnivora; family Felidae; genus Panthera; species Panthera leo. The sequence goes on along the minus strand of NC_056695.1, from coordinate 59,320,741 downwards.
CCATTTTATAATTCAATTTTATTTTCAGTTGAAAGAGAAATCAAGATACTTCTTTTATTCCAATTGTCCACTGTCTTTTCCATTCTAGAATACTGATTGTTTATTCCCTATTATAATGGTAGTTCTTTTGTCTGCTTTTTCATACTTTTTATAAAAGCTTGTTTCCTTGTAATTTATCTTATTTTTCTTTCTACTTTATGTTATCTGGGGATCTTACATCAATTTTATTAAAAAGTAGTTGTGGGGTGCCGAGGTGGCTCAATCGGTTAAGTGTCCGACTTTTGATTTCAAGAGATCAGGGCATGATCTCATGGTTCGTGGATTTGAGCCCCACATCGGCACAGAACCTGCTTGGGATTCTGTCTCCCTCTCTTTCTTCCCTCCCCAACTTGCTCTCTATCTCTCTCTTGAAATAAATAAAATAAAACTTAAAAAAGGAAAGTAGTTACGGAATAGGGGCTGTATTTATATCTAAGTGTATGTAGTTTATCTGTAGTTTTTTTAGAATGATCTTATGACTCAATTTGTTTAGAGACAGTCTCAGTTTATACCTGTCATTCAACATAATTATTCATAGTGCTTTATTTCACTTTTTCAAGGGTCCCATCTTGGACAATAAATATGATCACTCTAATATCTTAACCAAAAAGTTCTTAAACCAAAAGTTCTGAATTTTCCAAATCATTTCACATGATAAACTTGCCCATTGATGTTTTAATTTCCTTGACAGTTGTTAGTTACAATAGTAGTGGATACTTCTGTTTTGCTTTATACAATGTATTTGCTTTGATTAATTAATTAATTAATTTTTAAATGTTTGTTTATTTTTGAGAGAATGAGACAGAGAACGGGGAAGGGGCAGAGAGAGGAGACACAGAGTCTGAAGGAGGCTCTAGGCTCCGAGCTGTCAGCACAGAGCCCCATGTGGGGCTTGAACTCACAAACTGTGAGATCATGACCTGAGCTGAAGTTGGATGCTTAACTGACTGAGTCACCCAGGCTCCCCATATTTACCTTATTTTAAAAAGGAAAATATTTTCTGGTACTTGTTTCATATCTTTGATCTTCACTCTATGAAATGCTATTTACATATTTAATTAGTTTTCACAAATTAGATGGTATGGAACTGTTCTAATCCTTATGCCCTTGAGTCATGAGAGGGAGATGAGGGATTGGGTCTCAGAAAAGGAAGAAGTAGGGTTACTGAAGAGTAGGTTATTTGAAACCAACATTCCTCCCCCTTGATACTGGTTACCTGGGGATACTTACCTTCACAAAATTTCCTCAATTCTTGAGACGCCCTGCCTTGGAGAGCTATTGTTTTACCTCTCCACTATTTGGGTAGAGTAGAAATATTAATAAATATGGACAGTTTACTAAAATGAAGTATTTTCTCTGGAGGGGGCTCAACAAATTCAGTATGTGTTCTAGATCAATCATACTACATAATAAACACCCACCCAAATTTTTAATAAAAAAACCTATCCAGTTACAGGTTTGAGGATGAAGGTTAAGGAACAAATAACAGGGACCTATATGGAGTAGAATAACAAATTATTATTGTGGAAGCCCCGAATGAGAAGTAATAGAACAAAGACAATAAAGGCTAGAATAGGAAAAAAAAAAAAGGTGCTGAATTTGGCCCAAAAAATCCTCACACAGGGTTAATATGGCAGAGGAGTACAGCCAGAAGAAATAGCTGGTTTGTTTATAATTTTTCTTCATGTATCTAGAATTTAATGGGTGCTGTGATAAAATGCAAAAGAAATAAACTTAGAAATAATGTAAGTTTTGAGAATGGAAAAACTGGATAATCACAAATGACGGAGTGAAATTTTAAGGCAAAAAAATTCAGAGAAATTATTATAGCAATGTGGATTTTGTACCTGAACTCTGAGAAGACGAGCCGAGGAGCGCAGAAATCACTGGAGCCAGGTTGGGAATATGAGTGCCAGGGCCTTTAGGCTATCTCTGAAGGTATAACCACATGAAGTCCTTTAACAAATTCCATTGTAGCAAATTCTCACAAGGCACTATCCTTTAGACATTGCAGGCCGAACCTTGAAGAAGCACTTGGCAAAGAAAAGATAAAGCTTTAATGTGTAAAAATTAAAAAAACACACACACAAAACCCCAAAAAACTTAGGTCCTTTTTTCAAAGCATTTTCCATCCCCTTGATGTTCCTCTGCCAAGAAAAAGTTCTAGCCTTGGGAGATTTCACCCTATGTCTTAAAGCTTTGGCAAGGATTACCGTCAAAGGGATTGAGTGGGTGTTCACTTGGAATTGAAATTGTAAAACTGTGTGCTAGTCATCAGAGGTCAGCTTTCTTTCCTATTGACAATGTCCTAAGATTCTAAATACCAAGAAACATGTAGCAGACAGGGGTAAAAAAATTAAGCTGATGGGTGTGGAGAAGGTTTGGGGAATCCAAAGAATATCATTCCCTGTCCCCTACAGCGCTGTAAGACTTAATAGGAAGTCATAAATACTCGTCAGGAAGGTAAAAATAGTGGGATCTAATGTTAAATTCAGACCAGAGTTGCCCTTCCCTATTTTTTGATCATACCTATCTATAAATCACATTCGTCTCTGTATTCCAAATAGAAAAATTCTCTTCTTACATTGCAAATAGAATTTTTTTTCCTCGCATACTCACTAGGACATTTTTTTCCAGTTTTCCTTTATCTTATTGAATAATATCTGAGAAGAGTTTCAATTTTATGCTTTCAATACAATCTAACCTTAAAAAAATTGCTTAAGTAATGGAGATGGGCTTGTCAAGAAAAATATTTATTTATTCCAGGATGAGAAAATGTCTGTGATTAACTTGTGTGGTATAGAGGTGGGGTATATAATGCTACTCCTGTTGAAGAGGAATTAAGGGCCCAGAATTCTTATTGCTCAACCACTTTTTGCCCCAGGGGCAGTCTGAGAGCATCTTGGCTGAATATAGAGCCTCAGTAGAGCATAGTTTTCAAAAAAATGTTGCTAGACCAATCATACTACAGTTCTTTCAATCTAAAAATACTATTACTAGGGTCATTTAAAAACAAAATGAAACCAAAAAAACAAAGTTTTTGTGTGTGTGTGACTATGCAGATTGCTAATTGTTACCAGGAACTGTCTTTCTATCTGTTCAGTGATGGACAGACTTATCCCTCGCTTCAGCTTCTCCATGGCTGCCCAGATAAAGACTATGATTCCTAGTCTCCCAAGTGTGTATGTGAAGTCATGTGATGAAGTTTTCTTACACAGTTGAGTTTTCTGTAATTTGTAGCTCAGTGTCCTAAGTACTACAGAAGCCAAAAAAACATTTTGTACAAGAAAGTAAGTCTATAATTTTTTTTAGATATCACTTTAGCAGCAAAAAGAAGACTGGCTGCTACCAAAAGATCACCTGAGAACTGTTAAAATGATTAGCAGACTATTGAGATTAGGAAGGTACCACATGTATTGGTTATTGGAAGAAAGGAAGTATTAAATACAAAACAACTCAAGTTCAATTTTGACAAATCTGAGTAACAACTGACCATATGGAATGAAGTAAAAGTTTACATAAATAATATTTGGAGTTTTGAGCTTGAAAGACTAAGTGAATGGGGGGGTCAAAGAAGGGGTAAAGTTTGAGTTCCTGCAGTTTGCTAAATAAAGTACCGATCAATTCCAATCAGTCTGGAAAAAGTGTATATCCTTAGATTTTATGAGAATAAGTCAACCAATGTCTCAGTATACAAGTCGGAAATAACCCTACTAGATAAAAATAATGGCTGTCTCTTATAGTTAATATAATTATGACTTTCTTATATTTATTTTAAACTGGGTATACTTCCCAATTGGTATATATCCCCTAGAGATCAGTTTTATTGCGGCACATACCTCCTTCCGAGGGAATATCCATTTAACTTTGATCTAAGGTTGAATTTTTTTATTACTTGTTTCTAGATGTAGAAACGTTCACCTATGTTGGCTTTGAAAGCTACCTAGAGGCTGTAAGGAGCTAGCGTTCTGTCTCTTGTATACCAAAGTTTATATTTCCTTTCATAGCATTCCCAGATGTTATCCATGATAAGAATTTTTATCAATCAATCCTTTTTATTTATTCATTTATTTTTGCAAATCCTTACTCCCTTAAAGTACAATTCTGCCTATATGTCATATCTTCTCTAAAGAACTAAGATCAGCTGAAATAATTTGTTGATCACCTTCAGATTTGTACCTTTATCAAGGAGACATTAAAACAAAAAAAAAACTGGGCAAATTTATCAAAATTGATTACAAAAGTTTTGAAACTTGTTCTTAAAATTTGGCGCTGGAGGGAACTAATTCTCAGTGTGATTCTCTAAAACCTGTTGTCTTTCATTCTTAACATCCCCTGGCTATAACCACAATATGTTTGCTCAGTTACTTAGGGACAAAAAAGTAAACATTATAAATATAATTTGGGGGAGAAGTGTCTGTGCATAAGAACAAAATGAAAGGACTTGGGGCCTGGATGAGTAAACTCAGAATGAGTCAGCAATGTGATGCCATTGTGGGAATCAGCCTATTTGATTTTATGTAGAGAAAAGAATACAACAGACAAGAAGGCCGTGAAGTAATCTTAATTATATTTTCCTATTTTTAAAAGGATGTGGAAAATGAAAACTTACAAGATACTGAAAATAATTAAATGGTTATGTAAAGAACAACAAGGTTGGTTTGTGGGCTTAGGGAAGTACAAATGGTGTTTTGGTTTTGGTTGTCATCTGTACTAACATATGAAATTGAGGTTTGCTGAACAGTTACTCTCTATAATTCTGGACAATAAAAATATAATAAATTATAGTAAAAATAAGGGAAGAAAGATTCAAATATGAAGAAATTTTTTAATGTGAGGGTGATGGAATTCAGTATCAAGGGATATTACAGATGTTGAGATTACATTTATTAGGCACTCAATAAATCTTTCCCTTCTCTCCTATCCCTTCCCTCTCTCAGGTCTTCAAGAAACTAGGTATTTGTTCTGGATGATTCAGACATTCACTAGTTGGAGGGATTGAACCAGGTGATCTTTTCACATTCCATGTCCTTCTCCACTTTTGTCTTTCCACATTCTCTGTTTCTATAGAAAGTGGTCAACTCTTTGGGTGAAAATGAACACAGGGGGCTCTGAGAAATCTTGGCAGCTTTTTCTCTTGGACATTTTTGAACCCTACGGTAGTACTCTGACAAACAGTTGGAGTCACGGCGAGCACATTAGGATAAATTAGATTGGAATGGTCAGTTAGTTTAACAGCTGTACAACCTCCAAATTTAAGTACACTGCAATTGTCCTGTCGTGTTGAAACAAAACCTTGTCTGTAGTAAGCCTCACTTCTGAATCATTTCATAGAAACAGGTTCCTTAGAGAAAGTTTCTCTCCATTTATTTGTTTTACCTACTTTAAGTGTGCAAAGTCATCTTTAAAAATATCTTAAATATCCTTTCTTCTGCAAATGTTGGATAAGACTGAGGGTCTATTTAAGGCAGGCATCTCTCTGACACTCTTCCTAATCCTCCAATAAGAGCGTTGGAATTTCTTATTTGCAGACACAGTTATAATATCAATATACCATTTTCTTGTCCACTAACTAAGAAAAATGCTTTCTAAATGGGTGCTTATGACCATGAGAAAGTCTTTAGGGCTCTTAACAATTTTGAGAGACAAGCTGAATACAAAGGAGGCAATAATGAAATCCAGAGATTTAGTATTAAATATTGGAAAGCTTTTCTTTTCTCAATGAAAGATCTGCTGGCCTCATGTAAACTGTTTTTGACAATGTGAATTCTTTAAACTTTTTGAGAATTTTAAGTTTTTCCTACAAGAAGCCAAAACCGGGGCGCCTGGGTGGCGCAGTCGGTTAAGCGTCCGACTTCAGCCAGGTCACGATCTCGCGGTCTGTGAGTTCGAGCCCCGCGTCAGGCTCTGGGCTGATGGCTCGGAGCCTGGAGCCTGTTTCTGATTCTGTGTCTCCCTCTCTCTCTGCCCCTCCCCCGTTCATGCTCTGTCTCTCTCTGTCCCAAAAAAAAAAAAAAAAAAAAAAAAAACGTTGAAAAAAGAAGCCAAAACCAGAGGAGGACATAAACAATAGATTTGAGAGATCGAAAGTACTGATTTGTGTTTCTGTGTTCAACAGGCATATTTTGGAAAAAGAAATATCGGGATAAATAAATAAATAAATAAATAAATAAATACACACGGACAGAATTATAGTGCACTGCCACCTTTAGTTCCAGTGTTTTCAGGTGCATGTTTCTCACATCAAGAGATGCATATGGCCATGGTAGTGCCTGTGGCACAAGGCAAAATAAGATTTGTGAGGTCGGTAGGGAAGATAAAATTTTCTAGGTTGTGGTTTCCACGCGACTCTGTGACCGTGTTGTGCATGGCTTTAAAAAGGAAAGATAAATATCATTGTTCAAAGTTCTCAGGCGATTTCAGAATTTAAGGTTATTGATTGTCAATTTATTTTCTTCTTGGCTATTGTGCTTTGTGCTGAATAGACACAGACTCTTAACGGTCATGTTCCATTGTGGTTTTTGAAGCTTTGGGGCTCTGCCTCATTTAGTTTCTTCTACAGCTCATGCCCCCAACACTTTTCCTTTCTTTTATTGATTCTTGCCAGGATTTGGGCATGAAATAAATTATGATATGTAAAAGGCTTGACACTTGGATTTCTTTTTGGGTTTAGCTTAGCATGCTGTAATGAACAGTTAGAATGAAAGTTTCCTTTATAGATCTTGAATCACCACCATCATTCCTTGAAGCCCTGGAACCTAAAGGGTAAATTTTTTAGTTTCCCTTTTATGAGCTGGGCTCTTATTTTTCTGTCTTCATGTGTGATTATTAGAGCACTAAGTAAGAGAGCAGTTTCTATCTAATGGTGACATTCCCTTAGCTTTTACCCTCATACAGAGAGAAATGTTCTCTCTGTGGCAATTTACATCTTTATATCTAAAATTTCTTATTCACTAACAGAATTGATGAAATTGTAGGTACTATTTATTTATTTGTTTATTTATTTATGTATTTTTTGAGAGAAAGAGAGAGAGTGTACTTGAACAGTGCAGTGGGGGTGGAGGGGGGGTGGGGGAGAGAAGCCTGACACAGGTCTCAATCCCATGATCTGGGATCATGACCTGAGCCAAAATCAAGAGTTGAATGCTCAACGGACTGAGCTATCCAGGTGCCTCCCCCGCCCCCGTCGCCCTTTTTTAAATTAGGTTCAAGATTAAATGACTTATTTCCCTCCCTCCCTTCCTTCTTCCCTCCCTTCCTTCCTTCCCTCCCTCCTTCCCTCCTTCCTTCCTTCCTTCCTTCCTTCCTTCCTTCCTTCCTTCCCTCCCTCCCTCCCTCCCTCCCTCCCTCCTCCCCTCCTTCTTATATCCATTCTGAGATACTAGTATGAGCAATTTACTTCTCTTTCCTCTCTTTCACTCTAGGATTGATCAGTTCTTTTATACCTCCACTCTACCTTACTGAGACTTTTATCATAGTATATTTGCCATTTCTGGTCCGGTGGTCCTGTGAGCTATTCTGAGCCTTTCCCTTTCTCTGCTCTGTGTTGTAGTGAGCTTGACTATTGTCTAGTAAATTTCTCAGGTTCCCATGGGAGCTAGATTCCAATTTGATTTGGTTCATTGGCTGAAAATCTAAAAGAGAGCCTGAGAAGGTCAAGATATTTCCCTCTTCTTCTCTGCCTTAGACTGCTTTTCTTGCAGGAGCTCTGTTCCCTCCATGGCTCCAGCTCTCACTTGATTGGTCTGCAATGGTTCATTTCTGCTAGAGGATTCTGGTTCCTTTGTTTTTTCAGTGATTGAGGGACTTCCTGCTGATGTTGATCTCTGGTTTACTTATTTGTTCTTTTTCTCTCACTTCTTCCATCACCCATCTAACAATTCCCTGCATTAAATTCTTCTGTTGTACTTAATGTGATTTTTAGTGTCCTGGTTAGACACTGACTGATACAGTACACAAACATGTTGTTCTTTTATGCCTGTCACATTCTACCAGACGGTCAACTTCTTGAGAGAATGGACTCTGTTTAGCTTGGTATCTCTCATATCTAATGTAATAGTTCCTGGCACATAATGGGTAGTCACTGTTTGTTGATACGTTTTCATACATTTGTTATTAGTTGCTTGGCTGAGTACCACCTACACATTATCAAAGTGCAGTGACTTACAGTTATGTCATGTTTTAGAATATTTTTTGTAGTTTACTATGACCTAGATTTTAGCAGTTTTTGTAATTATAAACTTTACTGATGGTCATAAATAAATAAAAAGCTAATGTCTAGCAGAGAAGAGTAAAAGAAAAAAGAAGAGGTCAGCTTTTTAGAAATATGAAAGTATGAGAAACCAACAATTATGTGGGCTAAAGAGTTAACCAGAGCATATGGAATTCCTAAGAAAAGTGAACATCAAAAACAATAGAGACAAAGACTCAGAGATTTTCTTTTCTGTAGTTCTTTGTAGCTTCCCAGAAATTCCTACAATGTACTTAGGAAAAATAGCCACTTGATAGATTTGCATTTTGATTGACTTGTCTACTGAAGACCTCACTCAAGAATTTGGAATACATATTGAAATATTTTAATACTTCAACTACATTACTCTTATATTTGGCCTGAGGAAGGTAAGAGAACACATAAAGTTTTGTGGGTAGGGACTCTGCAAGAGAGCCAAAAGATTATTGAGTAAAGATATATTTCTTGAAGGCAAAATATTATTGAGAAGGAAAGGAACATTTGGGAAGAGGTGAAGAAGATATTTGGGAAGAAAATACCTAGGTAAGAGTAAAATGTCTCCTCACCGATTTTTCTATTTGTGCAGAGGAAACAAACCCATTTTGTAAAAAAAATTAAGCATTATCTTTTCATTTTATGTTTTCTTTTCTTAAAAGCAAATATATTACTGTTCACATATCAATATGTAGGAACACAAAACTGATAACTTTATGCTTCATTAAATACTATATTAAATATTTAAGGGTGGGGGGGTGTCCCAGGGTGGCTCAGTCGGTTAAGAGTCTGCCTGTGACCTAGGTCATGATCTCATGGTTCGTGAGTTCAAGCCCCACATTGGGCTTTCTGCTCTCAGCGCAGAGCCTACTGCAGATCTTCTGTCCCCTCTCTCTCTCTGCCCCTGCCCCACTCACACACACTCTTTCTCTTAATAATAAATAAATAAACTTAAAAAAATACTTAGGGGTGAATCAAGTGGGGGCAAGCAAAAAGACCTAGAGTTCGGATCTACCATTTTGGAAGAGAGATCTCTGAGACTTATGCCTTAGCTTTCTTCCTTTTGGGGGGCAGGGGTGGGTACAGGCTAAGAAAGCAAAAGAGGAAATTAAATTGATCTAAGGTTCATAAGAAAAGATAATTTAACAATATACCTCTGTTTCTTCTCACTTACATTTTTTCCTAATTTCCAGGGTGATAATCTAACTCTTGACCTTTTTAAATGCTGTGATCATTACATTGTCATTTGTGTTCAGGGTTTACCACAGTCGTGGGAAGAACCATTTCTTTCATTTTCTATACCAGTAAGAAAACTACTGCAATTTAAGGGGGTTAAATAACTTGTCCAAAATCACACATTTAATAAATGAAAGAACTAGAATTCTAATCTGGGTACTACAGACATGGATCCTTGTATTATGCTGTCATGGCTTTGTGTTTCTCCCCTTTTTGTTCTTATGCTTTCTCTCTCAGATAGAATTTTATCGGTTATAAGTAACTGAAAAATTACAGTAAAGCTGGCTTAAGAACTAAAGGAAACAAATGTTGGTGAGGATGTAAATAACATGAATGCTCATTGATTGCTAATAAGTGCAAAATGGTATAGCCTTTGGAAGACACTTTGGCAGTTTTTTATGAAGCTAAATGTAGGCTTATTCTATGATCTAGCAATTGTACTCCTAGATATTTATCCAACTAGTTGAAAATTATTCCACACAAAAACCTTCACATGAATGTTGATGGTGGCTTAATTCATAACCCAAATTTAAAAGCAACCAAGATGTTCATTCGTAGGTGAATGGACAAACAGTGGGAAGTCCAAACGCTAGAATATTTTTTAGTAATAAAAAGAAATTGGGTATTTTTAAGGCATAAAAAGATATGGAAAATCTTGATTGTGTATTGCTAAGTGAAAGAGAGTCTTAAAAGATTAAATTTTGTATGATTTAACTATAGGATACTCTGGAAAAGGCCAAACTATGGAGACAATAAAGCGATCAGTGGTTGCTAGGAGTGTGGAGGGAGGGAGAGAGATGGATAATAGAGCATGGGAGATTTTTAGAGCAGTGAACTATTCTGTAATATATTGTAATGGTGCATACATGAATTGGATATTCATCAAAACCCATACAACTATACCACACGAAGAGTGAACCCTAATATAGTGTATGCCACACTAATGCAAGATGTTAATAATAGGATAAACTATGTGCAGAGAAAATGCAATAATGGAAACTCTCAGGACTTTCTGTATAATTTTTCTATAGAATTTTACAGAAATTATGTAAATTACAATTTTACATATGTAATTTTACTTAAAACTGCTCTAAAAATGGTATAAAAGTTAAAAATATTCAGCTGGGAATAAACAGGAACAGCTTGGTTCATAGTTCATACATATATTTCCCAGGGTTTAGAGTCTGTGTATATTTGGCTCTGATTTCTCAATGTTGGCTCTATTCCAAAGCAGGTTATTTACTCCATGCCAGAGAGTGATTGCTTTATTTCCTTGGGTTATGTCTTTTCTCACTTGTATCCACATGAGAACAAAAATTCACTTTCCTGGTAAGTCACATAGAATCCCAAAATTGATTTCATTGGCTTTGACTGACTTGACTTATGCCATGCATCTGAACCAATGACTGTGGCCAGATGATGAGGTTTTCTTCTGAGAGGAAGGAAAGCAAGGCTTACTTCATTAGATGGACACAAATTAATTCCATCCAAACCACACAGCTGGGAAACCCAGAGCATCATCAGTAAAAGGAGAGGAAAGTAAATATGTGCTGGGAAGATACCCAGCAAATGTCCACTGCCATATGTATATAAGAAGTATAGATGTACACTAGGTTTATGATTCAGCAGCTATATACATATTTTGCCTTCAAGTGTGAAACTTCCAAATCAAAAGATTTTTCCTTTATTGCTTTAATGATGTTTGAAATTTAGTAGTTAGAGCTATTTCAGTGTACTCAATTAGCACACATGTGTAAAGGGCATACACTGCTCGATTGTAGGGATTACAGAGACAAATCAGACACAGATTAGACATAGTCCCTGGCCTCAAGCGGTTCACAGTCTACTATGAGAAGCAGACAGATAAACACAGGTGTGTATAAGGGTTGTTAAGGACAGAGTGATTGTTTGTAAACAGGCACCAAGAGAGTTTTCAGAGAGAAGCTCATATTAGAGCTAAATTTTAAAAGACCAACAGAATTTCACCAAACCAAAACAAAAAATGAACAAAAACCTGAACAAAACACAGCAGCATGAAACATTGTGAAGTGTTTGAAAATTGCCAGCAACTAAGCAAGATGTAGTGGTATAGGAAGATAGAAGGTCAGAAATGAATATAAAGGGTAGTTTTATTAAATACTGAGTAGGGAAACTTTTGAAGCAAAGAGTGTAATAAGATGAGAATTTCCTCTTAAAAAGACTACCCCAGTGTAGTCTGACTTGATAGGGACACAATAGGCTGTGGACAAAAGGAGGGTAAATTGTTTGGCAGCTGTTACAGGAAACCAGATGAAAACTTAGCAGAGTTTGAGCTGAGACAGTAGCAGTGGTCATGGAAGAGGAGACTGACTTAAAGTTGTATGCTAGGTTAAATACCAATCAGCCCCACAGCTATCATGTTATATGCATAGCAATCCTTTATACTTCGGCAATTTATGTCAGACACTATGACCAGGGTAGAAAATGGAGAAAATGAAAGAGGGCATGAGGACTTCAGGAGCATTATTGATGACAGAGAGTGGTACATGCAATTCAGGCAGATTTTCAGAAACAATGCTGTGGGAATGGAAAAGGTCAGCTTCTCTATGCTACGGTTTTTCTTGTAATGGCCTAATAAAATGGGATGTCAATAATGTATTAAATCTAGGTGTTATGAAGATAATTAGAACAGGTGTTGATTTGTACAGCACAAAACCAACTACTAAGCACAGATCACAAGTTCACTATGATCAGGTGAATCTATTTGATGTACAGTATATGTTTGTCTAAATATGTCCCCGAATAGAAATATGTCCCCAAATGGATTTCAAAGATTAGTTCCCATGCATGTCACCAAAAATACCATAAACCAGATGACAAATATGTACACTGATATTTATGACTGATATATTCCATTATGATTTTTCATTTTTAATTCTTTTTTTTATTTTAGAGAGAGTGTGAGTGGGGGAGAAGGGCAGATGGAGAGAGAGAGACAGACAGACAGACAGAGACAGAATCTTAAGCAGGGTCCACACTTAGCTTGGAGCCCAAAGCAGGGCTTGATCCCACAACCCTGGGATCATGAGCTGAGCTAAAATCAAGAATCGGTTGGATGCTCAACCATCTGAGCCACCCGGGTGCCCCATTATGATGTTTATTAAAATTAGTTATCACCAAATAACTGTTTAGAGGAATAAAAATATATCTTTTTAAATAAATTACATAAATTATGTTTTTGTTTAGTTGTTACTAATGGAGGCAGTAGGTAAGCTCTGCCTATAATTCCAAAAGAATGACACTCCTGAAACTTTCTAAATCACCACTTACTCTTTGGATTAACAGTTCTAAATTTAGAATGGTAAAAATATATTGCATAGAATTTCCATGTGGTAAGGCACTGAGGTTCTGAACCTTATATTTGGAATATTATTGCAGACTAGGGGAACACAAATGTTTATTCCTTTTACTGATCATGATCTGGAAAAGGATGGGAACAGTTAGAGAACAGCCCATCTCCAGCCACCATCTGCTTATTACACCATAGCTGTATGTTGTCATTTTTTCCTCTTTTTTTTATTACTGTTATTAACACACTATAAAAAATACATCTAAATAGCATCAAGTTTGCAACGCAAACCAGCAAAATGGAGTCACTCAGTTTTTAACCTGGTCTGTGGACATTGCTTTATTCCTCTTTTTAGATGTTGTTTGGAGTCATGCAGTATCCTGCTGTTCAGTGATAGTGAACAGGTGCCCAGGAGAAGTAATTGCCAGTCTTACAAATGGTGCTTTATTTTCTTTTGATTCAAAGTCTTTTGTTTATTTATTGTGTACTCCAGTTGGTATCAGATTAGTGTATGCAAGGATGTCTTAGAGTAGAATTGATCACAGTTATGGAAGTTTACTTTAGCAGAAGAAATGACAATGTAACTAATATAACAAAATTGAAATTTAATAATATAAACTATCATTTTAATAAACATTTATTAAGTCTGTTATAAGAAAGGCACTTTGTATTCACATTTCACATTATATATAATATTTTATATCCTGTTTATATATTTTGTCCAATTAATATAATTAATATGTATAAAATTTTTATAGCATATTCGTGTGCTCTCAAGATATTTGAACTTATTTAAAAATGAAAGTAGCGTTCTAAAATGATACATGCTTTTAATATGAAAATGTAAGTAAGAGCCATTAAAGTTCTCAACCAAATGATAATTGTTAGTCCATATGGACATCTGTGTGTGTACATATACATATTTTTTCATAGATGAAGTTAAGATTTACTTCTCTGAGAATACTCTTTAAAGTGTGTGTGTGTGTGTGTGTGTGTGTGTGTGTGTGTGTGTGTGTGAATAAGTGTAATATTTATATTACCAGGAGTTTGCAGATTCTTGTATGGAGGGATGTTTTTGAGTTCCCATGCTCCTGGAAAGGCAGCAGAAGATTGAGGTGGACTGATTAATAGACAGATGCATCAGCCAAGGTCCAGTCAGAAAAATAGAAAACACTTTAAGTGTTTGAAACAGAGGGAATTTAATAGAGGCAATTGGTTACATAGTGTTGAAAGGACTAAGGAAGTGAAAAGGGGAAATGAGGTAATCCAGAAAAAAATAATAGTGAGAACCACTCCTAGCTCTGGGAAACAAGAAAGCAGATGGTGCACTAAAACCCAGGGCAAACAGTGCACCCTGAGAGTGTGGAGGAGGGGCACTGAGGCAAAGGCTAGGTTTTCATTAGTTGCTACAACTTCCAGACCTGGTGCTAGAAGCTGCAAGACAGGAAAGAATATGAGGCGGGGGAGGGGCTGGGGGGGAGTGAAGGGAAGAAAGAGAGAGGGAGAGAACAGAGAAACATGCTTTTTCCATTTCTCTTGCTTATTATTAAGGATTTCCTACTAGGACAGGCTTAAAGGTAAGGGAGCCTGAAAAATGTGGTTCACAAAATCCTAGCCCCAGTACTACAAATTAGAAGACAAAAGGATGGGTGTAGGGCTGAGAATGATACTAAGTAACCAGCTCCAAAAGTAAAAGATACCTGAGAATATTTGGGAGGAGAACCTTGGAGGTGCCACTTGTGTCAGACTCCCAGATCATTTAATAGGTAGTGGTAGAAAGTCACTAAAAGAAGATTAAAGGACCTTATTTTGCTTTCGCAAATGGGATATGAACATCAGGGCTGCATTGGGGGAGGAGGGTGGGGAGAGATGGGGGGGGGGGGCAGAGGAAAAGAAGAAGGGGGAGAGAGAGAGAGAAACAGAAACTAGTGCTTGGATCATAATAATCTCCCCAAATGGTCTATCATTGTTATTTGAAGGCCTTTTTAAAAATGTTTGATTTTTTCATATTTTTCTAAATAAAAATAATCACATTCCTTTTTCATCTCCTATCTTTTCTTTCAAAGAAGAGTGATTTAATATGTTGGGTTACTTACTACTTAACAGAAATCGGCTTTTCTTATGCAAAAAAAAAAAAAAAAAAGGATGAGTCAGTTCTTTAAGATATCCACGTAATTATGTGGACTTCAAAGTGTTGGCTGTTATTGCTATTCACAAATACTTGCTGGGGACCTGTGGTGCCATATGTGGGGCCTTAAGACGCAAAGGACACAAGTGTTGCTGTCAGCCCTGAAAGTGCTCATAGTCTGAGGAGCGGGACTTAGATGTAAGGTGTGTTGAATAACCACAAACAGGAGCAAAATGTTAAGTGTAACTATATTTTCTTCTGTGTGTTTTCTTCCTTTCATACTCGTAGTCTCTTGAAATCAACCATCATAATTAAGGTAGTATAATTACTGTTTTGCCTATTTGGGTACATTAATTAAAATTTACACCGAAGTACATGGGAACATGATGCCGGGTATTCTTTCCTTCTGCTTGTATACTCTTTCTTATGTGTGTAAGGGGATACTTTGTTTCATTGTTAAAGATGGGAGGCAATGGAAAGAGAGAAGTTGAAGTAGAGAACAGAGTAGTCTAAGAAGAAGCCAAACTAGCTCCACATCTGGAACAGAAAAACTGGAAAGTATACTACTTGATACCTTCCTATGGGCCTGGCAATTGGTGTGCTTAGCCACAAAGGAGGCCCAAAGAGCACTGGAGTCATAGAGCGTTGGCCAAGTCCAGAGTGGGAGAAGAAAGGAAAATGGCAGACAACAGGTATATGCTACTTGTAATGCACCCTCTTACAGGAGCTACAAAGCCTTTTGACCTTGAACTTCTTCCAGTGACTTAGAGATTTAGATTAGAGATTCAAAAACACACTCCTGTTTTGTTTTTTGTTTTCACTCCAGGATTTATTCATAAGTCCTTGAGGTTAATCCAGAGAAGGGAATGGTGGAAACCATTAGCTTCTATCATAAACAATTTCCAGACTCATTTTGTTCCCTTAGATATTATCCAGATGGCCTTATACTAGATGTGTGTGCAAGAATTCCCCATCTTTCAAGAGATTCCCAGACCTCACATTCAAATAGATTTCAAGTGGTCTCCTTCTCTAGCCCTATAGACATGCCTAGATAGTTCATAAGCCTAGATTATATATACAGTTTGAAAACTACATTTATACCTAATGAGTAATTAGATTACTGGTAAACAGGAAGATAGATTAAATCTATAATGACAGACCATTTTACACCCTTCAGATAGGAAACAGTTAAGATACTTGGTAATGATGTGTTGGTGCATGTGGAGCCATGTGAACTCTTGGCTAGTAAGAATATAAATTAGAACAGCCACATTGGAGGAACATCAGCAATATTCAGTGAGACAAGTATACATATGCTAATAAACCGGCACCTCCACTCTTTGATATTATCTTAACTCTTGTGCATATGCTTAAGGAAACTGTAAGAATGACCATGAAGGCACTGTTGAGTTGTGTATAAAGAATGCTTGTAAGAATAACCACTTATTCAAAATAGTTGTTACCTCCATGGCAGTGCTGGGGAGGTGGGATTGAGATCAGAAAGGGGCATGCAGGTAAGAGTGTTCACCTGTTTGGCTGAGGAATTTAATTGTGTTGGTAAGGGGTTCAACCATATTGGTATGTTTTTATTCCTTTGGCAGCTGGATACATGGGTCTGGTGTTATATTTGCAATATTTAATGATGATATTTTCCAGGTCATATATTAGGTTAGACAATATGAAATTGTCTTTGAGCTATAAAATGGCAGTTTAATGTGGTTTGGCCTAATATTTCATTATGTATTTTTATTTACAATTTAAAAAGCGTTACATTATACAAAAATAAAAATGCACCTTGGAGCTCCTGGGTGGCTCAGTCAGTTGAGTGTCCAGCTTTGGCTCAGGTCATGATCTCACAGTTTGTGGGTCCAAGCCCCCACATTGGGCTCTGTGCTGACAGCTCAGAGCCTGGAGCCTGCTTCAGATTCTGTGTCTCCCTCTCTCTCTGCCCCTCTCTGGCTCATGCTCTGTCTCTCTGTCTCTCAAAAATAAGTAAACATTAAAAAATTAAAATGCACCTAAAAGATTTTTAAAAAGTATTTTTTGAATCTTATTGCAGGATGTCTTAAATCTGCAGTTCCATTGATGACCAGTCAGTTGTGCCTATGCTGTGTTTGGGTAGTTGTGGGCTTGCTTCTTGAAATATTGATAGCAACTACTATCCTAAGATCCAAACAGCTAAAGAGATCAAAAAGGCTGCACTGATAACTCCCTTTCTAGACATAGTTCATTGGTGCAAACACAGTTGTCACCACATTGGTAAAATTTCATGACCTGCAGTGGGTCTAGGAGGTCCCTGTGCACAGTAACAGGGTTCTGTCAATGTCTTTGTTATTCTTTTTTAAAAGTTAACTGTGCAGGATTTATTTCCCATAGAAATTAAGGATGATCCAAACTACTATGTAGGGAGCATAACAGTGGCCACACAGTATGTTAAGTTCTTGGGTCATCCATTACTCATTTAATTTTGACAAATTGTGTTAAAGGCTGCTGACAAGGAAATAGTAAGAAAGCTGTGAAGTGTATCAATTGTAGTGATATAAAATGAGTTATAATTTTACTAACTTTTAAAATATTCAAGATTTTATTCTTACTACAAGATGTTTTTAAATATTCTATTTAAAATATTTAATTTTCTCTTGCTCTGTTGTTTAATAACTCAATGGAAAGCCTCAGATCATTGCATAGATAGCTTCCTCTCTCTAGAACTGATTCAGTTGATGCTGAACAGACAAGGATTGCCCCTAATCAATTCCTCAACCTCAAAAACATTGTCTGCCACAAAGACACACAATATGTATCATTGAATAAATCAACTTATGGCAAATCCACCATACATACTGTTGAATGAAACAACTTATCCTTTATTTAATATTTCATCTCTGATAAAATCTTCCTCTTGAAGTCTTCTCTGAGGGTTCATGCTGATATGATCTCTTCATCTCTTGAAATGTCATGCTCCCGCTACTAGAGTGTATGTTTCTTGGGGGCAGAGTCTTTTGGGGTACCTTATAGGACCAATATAATACATTTGATCTGGCAACACTCAAATTATGTCTGCATATGTATTATATAGTATGCTTCCTTTGGTTCTTATTTGTTTCATGTTTTTCTGCTTGACTTCTTTCTGAGAGCAACTGTGACAGGTAGTTTGTATCTAAATTTAAGGGTATGAGAATAGAGGATTTGGACAGGCAAGGGAACTATTGTTTCCACTTTAGAGCCAAACTACTTTTAAATGTTTGAAATTCTTACAAAAATTGTGGTAAATCCTTCGTCAAAGCTCCATCAAAGCATGATTGTAATTCTGTAATTTTCAATATATTTAAAGATATTATCTAGATTGATTAAGCATTAGACCTGTAATTATAAAAATTTACCATGAATCACCTTTTTAATTATGCCTCATTCATTAATACATATGCTTGGGTATATACAGGTGTTTGGGGAAACAACACAGAATTCTCATAGTGAAATAGGTAGAGATCACACCATTAATCTTTCAACTGGAATATTTAAACTATGTTATCATTTTATGGTACTAACATTTTAGGAGAAACAATAATCTAAATAGATATCCCTATTGAGACATGATTATATAATTTATATTTATCCAGTACTGGTGCTTTGTTTGCATTGTTCTATTTAGTCTTCCCAGCAGGTCTTAGAAGGAGATATAGTGTACCATTGTTACAGATTTGGAAACTTGTCCAGGTCACACAAATGGTAAGTTGTGGACAATGGACTTGAACCCAAGTTTGTCTAACTCCAAAGTCCAGGCTGATCCAAACACATTTTAGTTCTTAGCTTCTCCCTTGAGATCTCCACTAGACATTTGTCAACTGTTGTCCTTTTTCTAATGCTTTTATGTGTTCAACTTCCATGATTCTATTCCCTCTTGGCTCTTTTCTCTATTTCTTCTCTGGTATCTTTGTGGATTTTTCTTCCTCTTTTGCTTACTGAAACTTTTTGCTCACAAAAAAATCATTTTCTTCCTGTATTTTCATCCCTCGACTACTCTTTTTTTTTTTCATTCTACAAATTTTCTGGATAATCTCATTCATTCACATTATTTTAATTATAACCAATTTGCTCCTTTCGTGCCCCCATGGGTGATAGGCACTCCAAATTTAGTTGAACCCCTTATCTTGCTGCTTGGCCTAACTTCTCTTCCTCTGTTCTCTAGTATAATGGGTGACCTTGACCTCACTATTCCCCTAGTTACCCAACTACAAATGCAGGTATTATATTTCTCCCTCACTACATGGGCACATGCCCCAGATCTGATTAATCAATGAGGCCTCCATATTTCCATCAGTTCTGAAGGTTCTGAAGGTCTATCATAGCTACTTCATTCAAACTATTACTGCCCTAGCTGAGGTTGTCTTTTACTTAGTTAATGCTCAAGTTGCAAAAATTCATCTTGCCTATTCCTTCAGACCTGTTATCAATGCCGCTGAAGATAATTTAAAAGAAGATTTGTCTGTGGCACTTTATAGCTTTAAACCCTTCAGTAGTTTCTCATTACTATTGTAGGATGAACTCCTACATAAGATCTTCTGTAATTGATCACTGTGATGCTTTCTGCCATGTACATTAAGTTCCAGTAATTCTAAGCTGTTTTTTATCAATCCACAGAACATCATACTGTTTCTCAACTCCATGATTGAATTTACACTGCTTGTTTTTAAACTGGAATGCCTTTCAACCATCCTATGGAGTTCTACTAACTTCTATGAATCCTTTAAAATTCATCTCAGAAGTCACTTCTCCTAAGTGTTTTCAGACATTAAAATATAGGCTTAAGGTTACTTACATAGAAAAGTATTTATTTGGGGCCACTGGGTGGCTCAGTCAGTTGGGCATCCTACTTCAGCTCAGGTCATGATCTCGCAGCTTGGGAGTTTGAGCCCTGTGTTAGGCTCTGTGCTGACAGCTCAGAGCCTGGAGTCTGCTTTGGATTCTGTGTCTCCCTCTCTCTGCCCCTCCCTCACTTGTGCTCACTCTGTCTCTCTCTCAAAAAAATAAATAAACATTAAAAAAGTATTTATTTATTCATATACCTGGATCCCACAAAATGTGAACTCTTTGAAGATAGATATTTCCAGGGCTTAAAACAATTCTGGCACATAGTCGGTTTTTAATAGATGTTCAGCAACTCCTCAGTCTCTCCAAGTTTGTTTCTACATTTTCTATCACTTCATGTATACTTAGAGGGAAAAACTAACATTGGAAAACAGGCAAAATGTGGCAAAATGAATACAGTCATTCTGTTTCACTTCATAATATAGTAATTGAACTCTTGCTTTCTCTTGCCACCTGGCGTGTTTCTAATCTTCCTCTTATACAGACTGGAATATGCTTGGGGAAATCAACATACTTCTAGGAGAACTTAAAAAATATAATAAAATGACTGAGCTTCAAAGCAACCAAATGTTGCAACATGTATAATACTTCAAAAGCTATTTTTACTTAAAAATTTTTAGACCTCTATTTGCAATAATAATAGGTCCTTGGTGGGTTTTCTTTATGTTATGTAGTGGTGTAAACACTTAGCACATATTTTTTTATTTGATTCTCATCATTCTATGAAGCAGCACTTAAAATATTTTAAATTTGCATATGAGGAAACTGAGGTAGGTCAACCTGCTGAGGGACACACGACTAATAGCAGGCAGGGCCAAAATTCCAATAGAAGTCCCTACTCAAAGCCCAAGATTGAGACTGCTGCATGATTCTGCCAGGAGTTTACTTCATTATGAAAATACACTCACAATGATTCAATAAAAGCTGTGAAAAAACACACTACACTATGATGTTTTCCTTTAATCTTTTCCTTTATTTTTATTCTTAGGAAGGATAGTATTAGCTTTACCAAATCGTGAATGCTATTTGTCAATAAAGTACTCATAGTCTTAGATCCAGGCCTACAGAGATAAAAATGAATGGAAAAGTGTTTTGAGAGACAATGGAAACTCTTGCGGCGAAGAGCCATCCCAAGGGGAGCACAGAAAGGGAGTCCATAAAATAGAGAGAACATTCCCATCTGTGCCAAGTTCAGCTCAGCAGGACAATAAGCAAGTAGGCTGGCCAGAGAGAGCCTCCTCTGCTACAAACCACAGAAGTTCTGGTTCGAATCTCTGTACTTAGAATGTAAAGGAAGCATAAACAAGAAGTTCAGCTACCAGATGGGGACCCTTCTAATTAGTTAAGTCTGCTCTAATTTTTGGCCACCAGTTGGCAGATGCAACAGATGCCAAGGGAGTAAACAGAATATGTTGGCAGTTTTGAATTTTAAACCAGTATATAACAAATAGATTCAGTTTAGAAATATTTTCCCCTTTGGTTAAATTCTGTAACTTAATTTTGTCCGATGCCAGAAAGTTAGAGATGCATTTTGAAGCTTTTCTTTTTAGACATTTCTTATTTTTGCCTTTAAGTTGATAGTGGTGAAGGACATGTATTCAGGCATGTTATCTCAGAATTTGGAGAGTGCAACAGTAATGTCTATATGCGTAATATTTTGTTCTAAAAATGGCCTAATGTGGTATATTGTGATGAGAAATCTTTATAAAATGTAAGAGCTGTTTTTGGGAAAACCCATCATCAGATAAACAGGGACATTAAGAAGTTGAAGAGATTTGTTGACCATAATCACAGTCTCTAGTCCTGTACCGTGTTGTCTTATAAGCAATTGGTTATTGTAGGCAAAATTCCATAATTGTATAACTGATAGGGAGAAGAACAGTGTCACTTCAACTTTTGGGGCATAATTGCTTTCCTTTGAAACAATACCTCACTGATGAAGTTCCAATTTTTCCATTCCCAGGAATGGTTAGGAAGTTTTCTTAAATTACATTCCTACTCAGAGATATTATCAGAGTTGGGGAGGATGACTGTTAAGGTATATTTTATTTACGATCAAAAGCAGTATCCTTGATTGTCTCCACGTATATTTTAATAAAACTTTGCAAGTGCTTAATTTTTGCTAGGAACTGTGATTGATCTAGATTCACTGAGCTAAACATGACATAGTCCCTAATGGTTGCTCATATAGACAAGAGGACTAACTGATACAGTATATTGTGACCATCATTTCTATTGTCTGTAGGGCAGGTGTGTCATTGGCATTCACAGGAAGGAACACAAAGAAGAATAAGTAATTCGGTCTGATTTGGTGGGGTGGGTATTATGAAAATATTTCTAAAGGTATGATATTTAATCAGTATTTTTTAAGAAAGCAGGAATTATCAATAAAGTTAGTAGAGAGGAGGATTAGGGTGAGAGATAGAAATGTACTTTTGGTGAAAAGTAAATAGTTGAATGGGACATAACATAGTGAATAGGATTTTGACAAGAGAAAGAGTTATTTGTATTGGCAGGGAATAAGCCAGGTGAGGGTAGAGTGGAGAGGAGGTGATTAAGAAGATATTTTGTAAGGGTTTTTTTGTTTATTTATTTATTTTGAGGGGAACATACAGAGAGAGCAGGGGAGAGAGCATCCACACAGGTTCCAGCATGGAGCCTGATGCTGGGCTTGATCTCATGAACTGTGAGATCTTGACCTGAGCCAAAATCAAGAGTCAGATGCTTAACCGACTGAGCCACCCCAGCACCCCTGTAGGTTTTTGATTTAGACAATTAAGTAAGTTTTGCTGCAGTTAATCAAGATATGAAATGCAGGAGGCCAAGTTGGTTTTTAGGGAATTGATGATATTTTACAAATATCAAATTAATATTATTAATATTGTGTTAATAATGCTAATAATACTCATGATGATAATGTAATGTTTTGGGCATTAACTTGATATTGCACCAAGTGTTTTTCACAAAGAAACATATTTACTCGTTATCCAACCTAATAAGATATATACCATTATTATGAGGAATCACAGGTACTGTAGGTGGAGTTGTGATGCAAGCCCAAGTAAATGAAGTACATGTGCTTAAATAGTTCACACAATTTGGACCTAGCTTCTATGGAATTCCTCAGGTGGTTATGTTTCTGGACGTTATGAATGAGGTCTGAGTTCTAGATTTTGTAGTCACCTGCCTTTAGGTTGTAGTTAAAACTATAAATGTAGGGCTTTGTGTTATTTTTTTTTTTTTTTTGCACCTATCCCAGGCTGTGGTTTACAACATGGGAGGATAGTGAGTGGACATCAGCAGTCACCCTGAAATTATGGCTAAATGCTGTTGCAGGTACATTTTCCTGGGAGAAGGGGTCCATAGTATTTAAAGCATCCTAAAGAGAGCACACGATTCCACCACTCCATCAACATTTTAGGAACCTTTGGAATGGAGTGAGAGGAGATCGAAACTTATAATAAACCCTGGAATTCTTGGTCCTGAAGAAACTTCTGGGGCTGCCAGTGCTCTATTGGCTTTTCAAAGAAAGTAGTAAGTAGGGAAACCCATTAGTCAAGGCTGCTTGAAGGACTAACTCTGGTATGTAGAATCCTAGAATTGAATATCCTGAGGTATTTTATTCTTGCATGTCTGTTAACTTTCATTTTGGTTTGCAAGTGTGATGAGACTTCATTGGGGAGGTAGCTCTCTCCTTCTTCGTCTTCATCTGTTTTTTTCTTGAACTGGTTCTTTGCTTCATGTATCATCTGGCAGTCTGTCAACTCTGGGCCTTGATGTAAGTAAAGCTTTGGTCTTAGCTATTTATCTTCTAGCACCCATACACTTACCCCTGGGAAATGGCCTTGTGTTTTGTGGCCCAAAGAGGTTGATCGTGGGGGAAGAGGCTGAGAGGAGAACAAGGAAATAAAATGGTTAGTCTCTTAAACTGTTATCCCTCTGTTAGTTTTAACTTTGTTGCTCCATTTTGTCCCTTGAGTGAATTCAGGTTTTTTGGTAGAATTTGGCACGGAAATCTTCCCTTTCCTCCCTTATTTGTCATGTCCCTGTGGCAATTTGTAATTTGGTAATGGGTTACTTTCTTATACATTCTTTTCCTCTTATGTATAAGGAAGGCATTGAAGGAATCAATTTTAACAACTTAAGGGATTTCCCATATAAAGCAACTATGTAATATATCTAGTTATCTTTATTATGAAAGCAAAAGCAAAAACAAGAACAAAGAGTAATATGTTTCAGTACCTTGAAAATGTCTTGCAGATAAACTCTGTATGTTTGAGTGAATTGGGGTAAAAATTATCAGTGCTTGAGAACAGAAGAAAGAAATGCCAAACGTCATCCCTTGCTAAATGTGTAAATATAAATACTGATGTAACCTTAACAAGAGCATGGCTCTTGCCAGAAAAATGCCACTTCCTGGAAAATATTAATGACAAAGTTATAATCTTTCTTCTGGTCAAAATTCAGCCCTGCCTTGACTAAAGTTGGTTGGAGTGGCACAAAGTGTAGAAACCTGTGGAGGGAAAATTCTGAAGTCACTCTAGCATGTTCTCACATACTGCCTGCTGTGTACCAAGCCCATATGGCCAAACAGTGTATGACTCTTCATAGACATGCCCACTGTGGTCATACTTAACAAGAGGAGCATCTGATATTTTAAGGCATGTGTGTCTTCAGGAGATTTTGCTCCCCTTTATTCTTCTTTGAGCTTACAAGGTCAACTAAACTCTTCTCTTCTCCACAGAAGGTAAAATTACCTTAACTTCTCTTAAATCATGGGTTTGGCATCTATCACAAGACATCTTAGAAACTGGAGTGTTTCTTTCTTGGCTGAATATTTCAAGGACAGTTATGGGCTGTTTTAGATTAAAGATAAATCTATGAATTCTTAGGCCTTGGTAAAAACTTATACACTAGAGATACAGAAAATTTTTTGTGGGTTGTTTGCTTTCCAATAAAAAGATCTATTTTATCTTGAATTAAATATTATTGGAGTTTTTTTGATAACTAACATTTACATAATTTATGAATAATACCTTGAACAACACCAACTTTTTTTTTCATATTGAACCATTCTTGTATTACTGGTGCTTCATGCACAACATTTAGGCAGTATTGTGGGAGTTAAATGTTTGGGTTCTTGAGCTAAACCAATAGTTTGATTCCCAGCTCCACAACTTATTAGCTTTGTGACTTCGGGTAAGGTACGTAAACTTTTTGTGTGCCTCATTTTTCTCAGCAGTTAAATGGGGAAAATACAAACAACTTCCTCTAAAAGGTTGTTGTGAAATTCAGCTGACTTAATACATGTACATCTGTTAGAAGTGTTCCTGGCACAACTGAATAGCCAATATTTATTGACTATTGACTATTTATTTTTGCTGTAGTTCCCGATGGACTAAAATTCTTCAAAGCTATTTGGTGAATAAAGTTTCGGAAACTTAGCTAAATCTTATTTTATTTTAATTACATATATATGACAATCTTATTGTGAAAAAGTAATAAAAAGAAGAAATAAAAAGGTAAATATACCTCCTTCATCTCCATTCCCACTGACCATAGTCAAGCCACCATTTGCAGTCTGATGTGTATTTTTCCAGATTGTTACTCATACACATACAATTGCATTATACAATCTCCTTTAAAATATCAGATCATTGCTTTTGCATTATTTTCCAAATTACTTCAAAAAATAAGTCAACTATACATAGCATATCCTTTTGGGTTCATGCATCTAGATCTGCCTAGTTCTTGTAATTGCAACAAACTAGTCCCTGGAAGGTATGTATCATAAAATCTATCTCGTGATAGCCATTTAGTCTGTCTCTAAATGTTTGCTATTTCAAATAATGCAGCAAATAACATTCTTAAATATCCATCAAAGTTCAAAAACTGGACCCCTGAGGATCACCTTACGAGTGCAGATTCATCTGGTTTTGGCTCCAAGTTGTTTAAATTTTTTTTAATTGAGTCAACATTTATAAATCAAGAGAACATAGATGAAAATCCAGGTTTTTGGATTCTCTTAGAAAATCTAAAGATCAATAACCACTGAGTCTAGTTCTTGAATTGCAGTAACTAGCTTGGCAGAGTAGAGGCTGCAGCAATGATAAATTCCCATATATGCCACTTGCCACAGTCCCTGCCTTCTCTATCACATTGAACCTGACAGCCTTTCCTCATTTAGAGCACCTGCCTGGGTCTTGTGAGCCATTTAGTTTGTGATCCCTGAGATGTATCATTAAACACTTACGTTAGTATTACTAAATGATAAAGCCTAACTAGTGGAATTTCTGGGTCAAAGGGTAGAATCATGATAAATTTTTGAGAAGTACTGTGAAATTATTTTTCAAGTTGTGTGAAACACCCAGAGTACTTTTTCCCCCCTCTAGGTTCTCAGCTTGACCTAAATGCAACATAAATCAAGTAGGAATAAAAGCAAAACCTTTTAAGTTTCTTTGTATAACAGAAACTTAATGCAAGGATTTATAGACTGATAGTTGGTGGTTGTATCAGCCTGGGTCCTGACAGGAAACAGAATCCATACTCACCTTGTATCTTGAAGAAAATTGGTTGAGGGACTATTTACACAAGGTGGGTAGGGTTAAGAGAATCAATAACGGATGTTAAGGCCCCCAAGAAAGCCGTTAATAACCATGAACTGATGGGACCGATATAGGACATGGTTTTTCTGGAGCCCAGTGTGGACTAACCTCTGAAAACTGGATAACTCACAGGAGATATAGTTGTCAGGAGACACAGTCACTGCTAAAACTTCACTGCTGAGATGAGGTAGAAGTGGGGATCAAAATTTCCTGGCCACTGTCTCTTTCTATCCTCCACTCATGCGTCCGGTTGGCCAGGCCCTCTGGCTTCCAGAGCCACATAGACTGGTTGCAACAGTTTTCAGGGATCAGAGTAGGAAGTATGGAGAGTATGTAGGGTGGGAGTATGCAAAGATGGAGAAAGCAGCTCAGGGCTGTCTGGTCCCAATTGTCCTGGAGGATTTTCTGTATTATCCCTTTTATGTGATCATTACATTAAAAAAACTATTAAGTCACCCAGTCATAAAAATCACATGTGTTACGTAGATGAATTTAATTGACTAAAGTATATGTGGGGCAGCCCCCACAAAGTAGTAATAGGATACATATGAAGTCTATTAATTTGAACAATATTTATAGTTTTTGAAGTCCACGGGGAATTGGTTCGACCTTTTTGGCTTTACCAACAATGAGATACAAATTTGATGAAAGCTTCTAATGCTAACCCAAAGAAATACCAGAAATGTATTTTTTCAAGGGGGAAAAATCATGTACCTAAGTCATCATATATTTGGGTAGATAGTGATGAGAGTTTCAGATTTGGAAATTTGGTAAAAAGAAATTGTATCAGTAACTCCCTTGACAGAACTCCACTTGAGAGGTTTGCATGGCTTGCCGGCACCCTACATTCCCTTTGGAAGGCACACTAACGTCTACTGCAGGCTAACCACTCTGCCCCCTAGCACCTCTGCACTTGTGCTTCATTTGTGTTGAATTCCCATTGAGTCCGTCGTAAATCTGATTGAGCTGCCAAGTAAACCCAACCTGATTAAACCAGTTTCACTGATTAATAAGAGTACTTAAAACATTCAATATTAAACTAATGAATGTAGGTTTTGAAAGAAATTTTTTTTTACAATGACATTTAAGTAGAATGAATTTTTAGGAATCGATACATGACTTGCTAAGAAAAATTCACTATTGAACTGAAAATTCTGAAAGTTGGGAAAATTCATAAAATATAACATTGATAATTTTCAAGGACAGAATTTCTCACTGCATTTAGAATGCTTTTCACATTTTAAACATCTTGCTCCATCTTGAAGAAATAAAATATGGGTATCCTATAGTATGAATTATGGATGTGTGGTATACAAAGGGTCAGGAGGTAGAACTCTAATCAGCAGATCACTAGTTGAAGAAAAGTTTGTAACTAGCATTTGTCTAATTTTTTTTAAGTTTATTTATTTATTTTGAGAGGGGGTAGTAGGAAGCGGCAGAGAGAGAGGGAAAGAGAAAGAATCCCAAGCAGTCTCTGCGCTGACAGCAAAGAGCCTAAGGTGGGGCTTGAACCCACGAACCAAACCGTGAGATCATGCCCTGAACTGAGATCAAGAGCCTGACGCTTCACCCATTGAGCCACCCGGGTGCCCACATTTGTCTAAGTTTTAACATTAACATTCCATGTATATGAGCATGTAAAAAATACTCGTGGCTATAATTTTTTTTTTTTTTTGGATTAATTAACTAATTAGATGTCTGGAATGAGTTGGGAGAGGGCTTACTCTAATTTCGGCTGGGAAAATAAGATATACTTACTGAAGAAAGAATATTTTCACCTGGGCCCTTGCTGGATATCCCATTATTAGTCTTATTTACTTAGGGAAGCAAA
Organism: Panthera leo; assembly: GCF_018350215.1. NCBI lineage: Eukaryota > Metazoa > Chordata > Mammalia > Carnivora > Felidae > Panthera > Panthera leo. The sequence goes on along the minus strand of NC_056695.1, from coordinate 59,292,484 downwards.
CTCTTCCTTAGTGAGTAAATCAATTACATTGAGCAAACATTTATTGAATTTCCATTGCCTTCAGGATAAAAGATAAGTTACTGATCATGGCATAAAAGTGTATTCATGATCTGGTTCCTATGTACTTCTTCAGCTTCATCCCCCATCCCTCCTCACCTGACTTATCTTTATGGATTAGCAAGACAATGTGCTTATGAATTTTAAACCCCTATTATGTGTCAATATTGTGTGCTTTTGTACATTCTCTTCCAGAGGCCTAAAATACCTGTCCTGTCATCAGGCATGTGTTGAATGTTGATTATTCAATGAAAACTCTGTTCATCTTTTAAAAAAGATAACATTCTTTCCTCTGTGATTTCTGTACAAATTCTCATTTTAAATGAGGAAGAAGAAAGATTTATGAAGACAACCCTTTATTAGAATTGTGTTTCTAATATCTAGGGTATTCAAAACCGGAAAAAAAAAATCCCACCATGACAGGATGGTCTAGTGTGTTATAGCAAATAACTTAATATGACATTCTATAAAAATCACATTTGCAAAACGATTTGAAGCTTACTATAAGCATTTCAAGTTCACCAGGTTGTTTCAAGTCCCTACTGCATGTGTTGTCAAAGAACACAGTTACAAGGTATAGTGTTAGCCAGTGACATAAAGAAGATACAAAATAATGGAAGAAAGTCTAAAATTTTATCATGTGTAACTCTAGGTGGTGGTATTAGATTACAGGTATTATTTTATTCTGTACTTTCCAGTGTTCAACAATTAAAATGCATCACTTTGACAATAAATAAATAAAACATTTAAGCAAATTTCCATGCTTTATTCAGTGGTCATCACTTATCTTAGGCAGTTCTGAACCATTCATCCTTACCATTCATTAGGCTCTCTCCTTGTGTTACTTTTTTGTTACTTACAGAAACAAGTCTATTGAAGCTATTTCTTTACTTTTATGTGTCCTCACCCAGACAGACTCTGAAAAAAGAGGTTGTTTCATAATCTTTGCTTCATCATTACCAGCTATTTAATGTCAATACATGTTTGGAGTTTAACCAGTTTAAGTATAACATGATTTCCTTCAACAAAATTAGCAGTATTCTCCAAACACCTGGCAGAAGGGAAGAGGATGATGCTCCTTATGTGATTTCTTAGTATTAGGCACAACTCCTGTAAGACTGTATATGCTTGCCCTGGCTCTGACAGTACTAAAGTATTTTTAATATCATTAGGCCATTAATATTATATGTGAAGACAATGTTTTTCCTGAATTTTTTTGAGTGTCTTTAAATAATTTCCATTATGTGTTTTTAGGAAAAGCCTAAGGGAATTGGCCTATTACTTATTTTTTTCAAAAAGTTAGTCATACGTGTCAGTTTTATTTTTTCACATTGGTTAGCGTTAATCTTTAATTATTACTTTTCTTTCATTTTCCAATAAGGAATAATGTATGTTTTTCCTCAGAGAAGACATGATATTGCCCTTGGTTCATGAATATTCACTTACTGAGATTTAAGGAAATTTCTTAAACATTCTACCAACATTATGAAAGATAAGACTGAAATCTTTATTTTTAGTTTTTAGATTAATGAATGAGTTGCTTCTTTTCTAGTTTTTCCCATTTCAATTAATAAATAAATAATTTCAGCACATTTGTATCTGGCTTTCCGCTAGATGATAGACAAATCAAAGAAAAATAAGAAAATATTGCCCTAGAAAGGGGGACTTGAACCAACTCTGGGTTAAAACAGAGGGCTTTGTGAGCTGTGAGGAAGAGGGGAATAATATTTCTTGAGTGGCTAAAGTGTGCAAAGTGGCATAATGGAGGAGATGACCTGGTTGCTGAACAGCAGGAGAAGGGTAGGCAGAAGTGAGCAAATCACACGAGCATTAATTTCTAAGATATATTTGTGGATCACTAATACTTCATTATTAGTTGAGGTTCATGGTCTGTGTAGGTGTATGCATGTACGTACGTCCATTCGGTGTCATATATTCTATTTTGTGTATTGGTAGTTAGTATCCTGCATTATTGAAAAAGGTATTATCTGCAGAGAGGAGTTCAGATAGGCTAAGCAGATTTGTGAGGACAGCTGTCCATGCAACCCAAGTTGCTTAGTGGGGAGGACAGATACTGTGTAAATTCTAATATCATGAATGTGAAACATGAGCAGAAGGAAATGATGATTTGGATTTCCATGTAATGGCATTGGAGAAGGGAAGCTATGTGTAGGACCATATAGTGTAGGGAAAGAGAAGGGAACTACTTAAGTCTTTGGATACGAAGAAGGCTATTAGGGAATGATGTTTGAGCCAATAAATGAGGAAATTGAAGTTATTTGATTATAGATTGGATGCAAGGAGTAAGAGGGTAGAGTTAAGGATTATTCCCCAAGTGCTGGTTTGGGCACTTGTGTCAATGGAGATGCTCTGATTAGTCTTGGAAAACTAATTTTGAGATGCCTGTGAGACATCGCCAGCAGAGTTGTAGACGACGAATTTGAGGATATTATGGATCTAAAGATCAGACAAGTTGAGTCTGGACTAGAGGTGAGATTTACTGAAGCCTTGGATATATGTGGGATCACTTAGGGAGGTGTGGGGAGAGAGATGAGCATGGAGTCTTGGGGGGTAGTGCTGGTAAACTTTGAAGTTTAGGAAATGGGTAGCAGAGGAAGAGCTCACAGAGAGACCTGAGTAAAGCAGCTAAAGAACTAGATGGAAAAGCAAGAGTTTGTGCTGTGATGACACTGAGTGAAAAGTGTGTGTGTGTTTAAAGGAGGAAGTGGTTAACAAGGTCGGGGGCCATTGACAGGTCAAGATTACTAAAAACTGAGAAGGAGTGTGTTGGACTTAGAGATATAGATGGAGATGATTGGATATTTCAGCAAGAACGGTTTCAGCGGAGCAGAAGCCTGCTTTGAATGAGTTAAAGTGAAAAAGAGAAGTGAAGAAATAGCACTGTCACTTGTAGATAACTGCTTTGGAATTGTGGCTTTTAAAAAGATGAGAAAGATAGGGTTGAAGTTAGAAGAGTATGTGGGACTGAGAGAACACTTCTTTTTTTCTTTTTTTTCTTTTTACATTTTACAATTTGGAACCCTTGATTAAGTTTATATGCTGAACTGGAGGAACCAGTGGAAGGGGACAGTGTAACTACAGGAAAGGATAGCAGTAATTAAATGTGGGAGAAGTCGAGTATGGGATGGGATTGATTACACAGGTGTAGCCTTTGTGAGAAAAAGGTACAGTTCTTCCATTTACATAAGAATGATGTACAAAAATAAAGGATAGGAGGAAAACTGACCAAGGTAAATTTATACATTTAGTGATGGGAAGCCAGTGTGGTGTCTTTCATAGAAACATGGTGCCTTCGGTGAGAGAGAAGAGCTTAGTAGGAGGGCTAGAAGTTTGAGAAAGAGGGCAAATGGTTTATAGTCATTGCTATGGAATATGGGATTATGAAACCTACCATAATAATAGCATTTCACAGTGTCTTTCATTTAGAGTTCATTAACTTGGTTTTTGTTCCTCACTCATGAGACTCTTCAGTAAAGAACAGATTCAGTGAAAGAATAAAAGTAACTTTTTTCTTGTATTTGCCACCCTTGTCTTTTTTCTGGCAAGGTTGTAAAAACTGCTTTGATTTTGGTACATCTGTCACTGCTCTTGCTCCTGGTCCCATGGCGGTTTGTCCTCTGTGATCCAGCAGTTGCAGTAGAGGGAATTAGTACCACTGTCACCGATGAGTATTTCTTGGGGGGGAGGGAGAGCTTGCAATGGCAGACGAGGAACCTCTTTGCAATAAACACCCAAGTTTTATGAAATTACCTTTGCTGTAAGGAACAAACCAAGAAGTGAAAAAGCAAAACTAAAATTAACTAAAATGAAGGGGGTCGTGAATCTGACAAAGATCTTGGAAGACATATATATATTCTGACTTCTTTTGGGCATGGACAATATTATATTTGATCTACGGATCCTCTGTGCCCGGCACACAGTAATAATAGGCAGCGTTTATTAAATGTGACCATGTGCCACAGACTGGGTGGTTTACGCAGGTTAATTCACTGAGTCCTCACCTCACTGTGATGTAGCCACTCTTTGCTGTTTTAGAGATAAGAGAACGGAGGCACAGAGAGGTTAAGTACCTCACTCAAGGTCGTATGGTTAGCATTAGAGCTAGAATTAAGCCCTAAGCAGTGTGGCTCTAAGCTTTTCCTCTTACAGAAACCGTACTTGCTGAATTGAGTCATGTGTGCCCTCTCGCCTTCGGTTGCCTGGCATAATCTATTATTCCAATTTTATAGTTGAGATCCAAAGTCCTGTTTAAGATCGACCAAGGTCATAGTACAAGTGACAGAGCTGGCATTTAACTTCAGTTATTTGACTCCTTGTCTGGTGCTTTCGCCACTTTGGCATAATTGCCTCTGTGTCTAATTTCAGGTCTGGTGATTCCCTTTTGCCATGAGTTTTGTTTGCACCTCCAGCCTGTGTACCGCCTGCTCAGTAATGATCTAATACTTACTGTGTGGGCTTCAGGGTTTATTTGATTTGGAGCAACCTAAACGGCCTGTTGGCAAGGACTAAATATAAGATTGTGAATACAGGGACAAGGATGCATATTTCTGGCCAGAGGGGATCTTGCAGGCTATGGTAAAACACTGCAAATTATTGGCAAGAGTTGCTATAACTAAAATGAATTCTCTAATTCTGGATGTTTGTGGTATGTAATGTAAATTCATATAAAGGGAGGGAATGCAGAATTCAAGCAGTGAAGGGTAATAGTTCTAATGCATTGCACCAGTTTAGAAAAATAGGATTTCAGTTTGAAAAGTGAATTAATTCTTAACCTTGACAGTCACACATAAGAGCCATTATTTTGCACAACACATGCACCTTGCAGTGTTCAGAATAGGCTACTTTTGTTGTTACCTCCCTAGTTTCCTCGCAACATCCTGTGTTGTGACTGGGCAATACATTTCACTGCACTGATTTGACTGAGAGAGAAACCACAGCATGGTGTGGTTTAAATGACTCATTCAGTTTCGGAAAAGTGGTCTGTGTGAGAGCCAGGATTAGGATTTGAATCTTCCATCTTGAATGCCATGCTTTGTGTTAAACCACATGGTGTTCCAATATATCATCTGGCCCATTTAAACCACATGGATAATTCATTTTTCAACACCCTGGTTACAGTCATCTTAGCTGTCACTTCCATTAGCTACTTACACACCTGCATGTAGCTCACACCAGACCCCTTTCCTGCCTGTTCTGACATCAGGAGTGGTGCTCATTAAGCAACAGAATACAATTAAACTCACCACCACCACCGCCCTTCTTTGTTCTGCCCTACTGTATTTTACTTCTGGTTTCTGTTCATAAGGAATTCAGTATCACTTCGGTTATATATATAATGCCTGTCCAGGAGGACTCTGTCACTGTTCCCTTTTGTTGCTTGCAAACTTTTGGAGTCTTTTCCTATAGGAGAATAGTGCTTTTGCATTTATGTCTGATGGAGCTCTGGAGATATTAGAAGACTTTTTACAACCATCTTGTTCAAGTAGCACAATGGGAGCCTGGGGTGAGACCCAGCATCCAAACCCCTCATGACAGATCATCTATTTTCAGCTTAGGTTCACCACCAACACATTCTTAGGCAGGGGAAAATAAGGAACTGCATTTCCCAAGCCCCCCGTCTCCATATGGTTCCAGTTTAGTGTCTGCCAATGAGAAACATTCACGTGAGATTTGGAAGACAGAAGACAAGGGAAAATTGAATAGAGGAGAGATTGACCTTGGGTTCATACATTTGTGCATTCAACAGATATTTATTAAGATCCTACGTGTGGTAGGCATTGTTCCACTTTCTGGGGATATAACTCCTGTTCTCATAGTTTATATTCTGTGAGTGGGTGAAGAGATTTAAAAAAAAAAACACAAGAAAATATACATATGTTTTTCAGACTATGATCAGTTTTATGAAAACAAAACACAAAGTATGATGGAATGGTTATTTTAGAGAGAGGAGTAGAAACAAATAATTTTTGTTCAGCCTAACCTTCTAAAGGCTTTTCTAATGTTGATTTCTGGAAGGCAATGTTAACTTTCTAAACATTTTTGGAATTTATTCTTGATTGTTCATGTTTTAGTTTTAGTTGGATACTGTGTAGTCCTTATCAGTGATTTCTTTAAATATCCTGTATTAACACAAGAAGTGCAGTTTGGGGCACTAACTGTTGTGATCAGAGTAATGTCTTGATCTGTGGTTTGAGATGTTTATCTGGCTCCTGAAAGTCTGTCATACTTTCCATTTCCATGAAACCTACTGGATCAAGAAAGACATGGAATTTCAAGGGAGACACTATGACTTACCAACAGGAACTGGGCTTGTGTTCCACAAGTTGCTATAAATTTTATATGGATTTATTATTATGCTGTCCCCAGGTCAGCTTGGTCTTGTACTTTATAGGTTTTCATAGGAGTATGGCATCATAAAGCATATATCTGACTATATCTGGAGAACACCCTGGATTGACTCAGATAAGGGAGGTTCAACCCAAGGTTTTTCTGTGCCTCTCTTTAGGAAGTGGTTGAACAAACATGAGGACTTAATTCTACAGATAGAATTGAATATCTCTCCTTTGGAGATTGACTTTGATTTGCGATGAAGTGCATAGAGTGTGTCCTAAGGGCATCGAACTGTAATTGTTCTCTTTCAAAGTGGACTGTTGTGCCCTTATCGTCAAGTAAAGGGGAACTGTAGGTATAACACCCTGTGTTTGACTCATGATTTATTACTTCAGAAAGGATTATGCCCTTTGTTAAAATATTATTTTCACCAGGGATGGAGATTTAAGGAATAAAGAGGCTTTGGTCTTAGGAGGCCACTTTTTCTGTTAATTTTGCTTATTTCTGGAATCATTTTATTTGAAAAAAATCCTTATGTTTTATATGGCTTTTGTCCATCTTGAGACTTACTAGTGAAAATTATTTTTCTCCTTCTCTGTTCTTTATGACTCATCCCCATACTTTTCTTGTCTTTCACATCAAATCAGGTTTAGGTGCTTAATTGTGCTGGGAAAATATTCCTTTTCTTTCCAGTTCAGCTTTGAGAAATAGCAAAGGGGATTGCATTCTAGTCCAGGCTCTACACTTGATTACTTTGATGACCTGGGGTCAGACACTTATTTCAGATAAGGAGATCTGAGTCTCACGGCCTTACTTGTGGAAAGCGAAGGTGTTATTAGAACAGCAGTTGTAAAACACTGTGGTCCTGGGACCCCAGTATTCTCCGAAAGTTCTTAGGGCCTTGTAGAGCTTTTTGTTGTTATTGTTGTAGTGCTAATCTGTCTATGTTGTGAGAGCCACTTGTTAAGTAATTAAACCATTGGTAGCATGAAATCAACCATGAAGGGAAAATTTGCATCATGGAAATTGGCCACCTTATCTATTTATTAAATAATTTAAGATAAAATAGGCCTAATACTTATTAATATAAATAAAATATTTCAGAAAAGTACTTTTTTAGGAAAAAATTAATAAGAGTTGCTTTTCCAAATGTCTTTGATATCTGATTTAATAGAAGATAACAACAGTATTATGTAGACAGCTACCTTCAGTGAGTTGTGGTATTATGTGTCATGCAACCTTTGCAAAAACTTCATTGTCCTTGTGAGAAAATGAGCTCGAGAAAGACAAATATCTTAGTAGGATTATAAGAATAGTTTAACTTCTTTGAGTCATTGAAGAGGTCTCAGGGAAGAGGTCTCAAGATGGTCTGCAGACCATCATCCTTTGAGGACCCTCATGTCAGAGAATCCCTGGAGTCATTTCCATCTCAGAGGAAAAACCAATACTTCTGAATTCCTCTTACATATATATTTTTGGGTAGTATGACTTAAGTTGGGACAAAGCCTCTTGGCAGTTGATCATGAGGTTTTGAATTGTGGAGCCCGCATTAAAATTAAGTGGGTTGTCTCTACCACTGCTCACTATTATGCCTGAACACCAACTGCCTTTACGACCCTTTTTGATTCTTCTCCTTTCCTTACTATTATCCTATCAGGCCATGCTTACTATTTTCCTGTCTACAGGTGAGCAAGAGATGAGCATCTTTAAGGCATCAGAAGTGTATTGAGATGATGGGAAATGAGAAGCCAGTTACAGTAACCTCATAATAGTGGTGGTGCATCTTGAGAGGTAGACCGAGATGACCCTGAGAACAGAAAGGTGTTCTCAGGGTGTGAGAGAGACAGCTGTTCTTTTCAGGCACATGAGGGGGTCAGCTGTCATTATTGTTGTTAAATATAAATAAATAAATAAATAAATAAATAAATAAATAAGAACAATGAACTATGACCTGGAGTAGAGCTGGCAAACTTTTTTCGTAAAGGGCGGGATTGTAAATATGTTTCGGCTTTGTGGGCCATACAGTCTGTTGCAAGTACAGCCCTGTTGTAGTGCAAAAGCAGGCATAGCCATCGTGTCATTGAATGGCAGTGACTGTGCTCCAGTAAAACGTTGTTTGGGGACTTCTGCCTAGGTGAGAAAACAAATTGGCCTTGTCTACTGGTAACATTTCTTCTCTGACTTTGACATGTCTTGGTTGATTGAATTTCCAAAACTGTGCTGCTTACACCTTGATATGGAACCATAAATGCCGGATTTTCAAAGATATCTGACTAGCCGAGATAAATCTAATGAGATAGTTGATTGAAATAATAACAGTTATAGCACTTGCTGTATGCCAGATACTATTCTAAGCACTTGACATGATTTAATCCTCACAGCAGTCCTATAATTAAGCATGATTATTATTATCCTCATTTTATTTCCCGGGAAATGGATGCATGGAAAGACGAAGCAGTTGGCTCAAGTTTATTCAGCTAGCAAATGATAGAGCAAGGATGTAGACCTAGGCAATGTGTCCTGTGCTTTATTGTCCTTGATATATTCAGGTATTATGTTAGGTACAGGTGCACAGATTTGGAGGTCAGGTAGATGTGATGACTAATTATGTTGGGGATCATCAGTTTAAATTTAAAAATAAGCATGAGGCTTTCTCAGAGCTATATAATAAATCTATACAGAAAGTTCAAAAATTTTCTCAGAGTCTAGTCACACAAAGCTTATAAAGAAGGCACATTAAGGAGAAAAATATGCTTATAGCAGTAAGTATTAAAAATGGAAGTTAGTATTAAAATGGAAGAAAAAAACACATTGGACAGTAAATGGTACATTTCAGAAAAGGATAAAACTGAATAAAGGAATAATAAACATAAAAAGAGAGGTAAAGTGAATGCACATAGTATATTTCAACACATATTTAAAATATGAAATGAATCTTTCTTCAAATAATATGTGAACGAGGGGCGCCTGGGTGGCTCAGTTGGTTAAGAGTCCAACTTCAGCTCAGGTCATTATCTCACTGTTCTGAGTTCAAGTCCCATGTTGGGCTCTGTGCTTACAGCTCAGAGCCTGGAGCCTGCTTCGGATTTTGTGTCACCTTCTCTCTCTGCCCCTCCCCTGCTCGTTCCCTCTCTCTGTCTCTCTCTCTGTCAAAAATAAATAAACATAAAAAAATTAATACTTGAATGAGATATTTCCAATGTAGCATTTTGGGAGAGACTGTATAGTGGTTCTTAAACTATACAGAGCTGTGCTTCAACAAATTAAATTATCTGGAATTAAGTTATGAGGCAAAATTAACCAGAAAAACAAAGTGAAAGAAAGAGTAGAACATCCGGCCTTTTCCCTAGATCCCTCTTTTCGGTGCACTTTTATTTTTAGCCAGTTGCTCATCCAAAGCAGGGTTCTCCAAAGTGCAGTTGCTCAAGACAGCCCATTGTGGGACAGAAAGAATATGGCAGAACTTTTACTTCTCTTTTTCATAAAAGAATCTAAATGGTGCAATCCAGGGCTAGAATGGCAGTTTAATGTTGGTTGAAGACTCGGATTCCTTCTTCTGGCCCTGCCGCTTCAAGGTGTTCCTCTCATTTGCATAATTCAAGACCAATCAGTGCCAGGTCCACCTTCCAGCCATCCAGGAGAGGGGATCTGAGGAAGAGAAAGGTCGTCCTGCTTCGCTTAGCTCACTTTCTGTTTGCCAGAACTGATCCCCATGGCCGCACACAGCTGGAAGAAAGCTGAGAAATGTGAACATTAGCTACATGTCCATGTTCTCAGCTAAAGTTTGGTGACATCCTTTTACTAAAGAGGAGAATGGATATTGGTGACACCTAGCCGCTATCCAATAATACTTAAAAGCATCCACGAACGTAACGATCAGGTATGCATTTTTCTTTCATAAAAGAGGAGAATCCCAAACTGAGTAAGTTTTCTGTGATGGTTAACAGCTTAGGTAGGGGGCTACACTAACAGTCACGAAAATCAGTACCTATGCAGTGTTTCCCCTGAAGGTGATGATGAGAAAGGATTAAAAAAAAAAAAAAAAAAATACATGTGCTATGGGAGAGTATTTTCAAAAAAGATGCTTGGAATTGTTTGGATTTTGTTGTTAAATAGTGTGCAAGCAAGTCTCCTGTAAGAGAAATCTGTCGTTTTGTACAGTGAGAAAGTGGCAAAAAAAAAAAAAAAAAAAAAATTTAAGAATCTTTAAAAATGCTTCCAAAGTCGTTTTAATAAATTTGAAATCAATTTTCTTAAAAATAGAAAAGTGTAGCACATTTGTATTAATTTGGATGAATTAATTTTTCCTTACTATGTAAGAAGATGAATTTTATCAGCCCAATTAACTTGTGAAAACTTTGAATATCCGTGGGAACGAGAAATCACCAACAATGCACTTCTTTGATTGATATGTTCAGACTCTAATAACATTTCCTTTTAAGCTATGTCAGACTTTATAATTACACATCAAAAACTATTATTATATTTATCGGGGTACTATTTTTTTTACTATTAATGTACTAATTTTGTATCATTATATGTAGCATTGTTAACATTGTGTCATTAATAAATGCAGCAAAGTAAAAGTATTTACAAATGTTATTCATTTAATATCTATTTCATTTTTATTTGATGTATATTTTTGTGCATACTTTATACTATAGTTAACAGTGTTGCTTTATATGTCTATACAACATAAGCCAACAAACATATGAAGGATGCGTTTCAGTTAATTTTAGTGAGGTAGCAGAAAATCAAAAAGGTTTGGAGAGCAGTGGTTTCCAAAAGGCCGTATTTGCTCCATCAGGTTGTAGCTTTTGTTTCTTAAGGTGGGAATAAGAGAAATATGCTGTACTAATATTTAATATATGGATTTGCACTGACAAACTCACATGCTGTGTGTGCCAGAAGCTCCCAAGGTATTCACTCTAGTCTCTGGGTTGGAAGCAAGGATTTAGATGCCTTGTGGGGGTTGTGTAACTGTGTGGTGAGCATCCTGAGGGACTAGCAGTACCAGTCTCTTAGGTCAGTGTTCTCAAACTCTAGCAAACTATCGCACATCCGTGTCGAGTGCTACAGCTAACAACCTGCTAGATGGGAACACACACCTCATCTAATCTTGCCCACATTCCTACCTGTCTTGTTAATTTGCCTAACCCTTGACTCTAAAATTCTGAGTCCCGATAGCAGGGTTAGCAAGGCCATGTGATGACAGGGTCATGCTTAATTGTAGTTGCCCTGAGTGAACAAAAGGAAGTATTCTGTTAATGCCATGAGGGTGTGTGTTAGGGATTTGTGGTCTTAGGAAATGAGAAAATTGTGCAACAAAGAACCTCCATGTGTTTGGAGCCCAGAGAAATGTGGCTGTGTGCTTGCGTGTATGTATGTGTGTATTTGTGTGTGTGTACCTGTTTTTATAAAAATTAATGCAGTGCTGCTTTGCTGTGTCTATAAAGTTACTATTTACTTGGGCACAGGATGGGTTACTAGTAAAAGTCTTACAACTTTCTCTTTGTGCCACCTAGAGACATCATGGCTTCCTAAAGTGATTCTTCTACATTAACTTCAAATTTAAACTTGCCTGGCCTATTTTTTGTCCCTTGACATTTATTTTTCAACCTCAGTTGACTTTCACTGAAAGTCACACACAATGGAACTTGGAACTTTCCTATGTCTGTCGTCTTCTTCCACCTTGTAGGGAGCAGTGGTGCTGTGGTTTTAGTCCACCTCTTTTAGGGTGAACCACATTTTTAGTTGGTAGCCAATTGTCTATTGGCTTGATAGGTTTCATCTGTGATATCGTGGTACTTTGTCCCTCATTCTCAAATTACCCTTCATTCTATCTGGAGATTCTCAAGGGAATTTTCAAGGTTTTCAGCAGTATGACCATGTGCTTCAGCCCTGCTTTGACTTCCACTTGTCTATATCTTTTATCACCACTTACCATGAAAAGCCCAAGGTTTACAAAATTTACAAAAAATAGTACAGGGCACCATACCTAGAAGGAAAAGAGGCATGTCTCTCTTTCTTTGTGTTTTATATTATCTTCAGATGCTAGAAGCAGCTCTCTGTCATGTCATGAAGTCCCCTTAATAGTTTTGTCAATTTCTTCCCTTTTCTCTGTAGTAGATTTCTGCTTAATCCAAAGACTGGTGGCTTACAGATGCTATTCTCTTCTCTTTCTTCGTCAGTGATTTCTCCCTTCTCTCACATGCGTGCACCCACCTCAACATTCTGCATTCTCCCTTACAAAAAATAAAGCTTCCATGCATAGAAATGAAGATACTTTACTGTTGGATTTGGGTGAAATTGTTTGGGGGATGGGTTTGGCATCCATGGTTAGGGATAGGCTCTTCACTACACAGTGGAAATTTAGTTAAATATGTTCTCTTGTAATAGTTAGAGTTTTTAAGCTCATTTGCCATCTCAGTAGCCTCTCTGCATTGCTTCCATTTGTCAATATTTTTCTCAAAGTGGGACACTTATAATTGAACCTAATGTTCCAGATGTGACCTGATTAGGTCATTGTACAATAGTGTAGTTAATGCCATTCTTCAAAATCAAATCTAATCGAAATGGTTTTCTGCTTACAGATCTCATCTGATTCCCTTTCTTGGTCTTTGATAATCAGGCTCTATTTGTATAGATGGCCTTACCCCCACTCATTCCAATTTCCTTTCATACAACTGATGCATAGACCTCTCAGAATTCTTCATCATTTCCCAGTCTTTTCTGGGAATATAAAAATCTCTTTTCCTAGAATGTTCGTCCCCTCTTCCCAACTAAAAAAAAAAAAAAAAAAAAAGTTCCTTATCGTCCAAACTTTTTTTTTTTTTTCTCTTGTCAGGATTAGATGACCCTTCCTCCTTAGTCCCTTCTAAATCATCTTTTTTTTTGGGTAATTATCTTTTAAGTTTATGTCACCCCAACTGTCACCATTTTCCAAATATTGAGGGAAGAGAACACCGATTATTCACCTCTGTTTTGCCAGCTTTGATTGTCTGCCTTGCACATGCGGTTCAAAAGCTTTTCACTTGGTTAATGAATTATTATGGCATTAAGTTATGTCAACTATTTAATTGCCATAACTGCTTTATTTTTGTGACACTATAAAATGCTAGATGACTTATACTTATATTTAAAACATTGAATTACTGAGCTTTTTGATTACGTTAATCAGTGAATTACCCATGTTGATATTGCTCCCACATCAGCTCATTTTGGCAGAAATGGCTGGTGGTTTATGTTTTCTTACTTTTTTTTTTTTTTTTTTTGTCTAATCATTTGCCATTTATGCTGTAATACCCATTGTCTTCCAAAGATAAGAAAATTGAAGCTCAAAAATGTAAGTGATTGCTCAAGCTATCACAACTAGGTAGTGGCAGAGCTGGCATCAAAACCCAAGTCATCCCTGTCTTTTCATAGCTGCAGGATGGTTTGTGTTAACAGCACGGCATTGGGAGCTAAACTGCCAAGTTTCCTAATGTTGGCTCTGCATCCTCCTAGTTTGCTGACCTTGGGAAAGTAGAATTCAAACTTTCTGAGCGTCCCTTTCCTTTTCTACAGAATGGGTATAACAGTAGTACCTACCTCGTAACCGATTATGAGGATTAAGAAATTTAATGTAGACAGGGCACTTTGAGCACTTTATGTTTAAGCACTATATATATTTGCTATTATGATGATACCGTCCACTACTCTGTGCTCTGCTACCTTACCCGTCACCCCTGTATGGCTCCCAACTGTAGCTGCTGCGACCATATGCCAAACAGTTGGCCAAATTAATGTGGATATAATATTATTGACTCAGTTACAGACTTTGCTGGGATTTGACCAGATTTTCTGCTAAATCCCTTTTCTGTTCCAAGATCTAGCCCAGAATACTACATGGTACTTAGTACCTTCTCTCTCTCTCTCTCTCTCTCTCTCTCTCTCTCTCTCTGTCTGTCTCTGTCTTTAATGCTCCTTTCAAAATGGGCACCCAAAATTGGATTTGAGAGTGTAATAGGGACAGTTTTTTCCAGAGGATAGAGGTACTACCTCTTTCATGACCAGGATGCTGTACTTCAAAGACATATAATCATACCAGTCTCTTGATGAGACCGAAGTGAGCAGGCAGAGGACATAATCCGTTTTCTGACTGAAAGTTGCACTTTTCAGCAGTTTGGGAGCTCATGGGAATAAATAGAGGGTAGGGAATGGAGCTGCTGATGAGAAAGTCTTGGCAGGCTTGTGGGATTTGGTCCAGGCAGATGGCTCATGAGAGAGGAAATGTGGAAATCTTCCAGTCTCTCCTAATTCAAGAGAAAGTTTTTAGAGAGAGACATTTATTCATCTATTCAAATATTTATTGAGTACTTATTACTGTTAGACGTTATTCTTGGTGGTAGATCTTGTTTGGATCTACAAAAACAGTTTAATCTTTCTTAAATGAACTCCTTCCAGCAATGTAAATAGGCAAATAAATTTTAACTTTTTAAATTGTGTTGAAGGGGATCAGAATTTGCCCCCAAAATATATCTCTTTGGCATAGGACTATTTTAGGCTGTTTTTTTTTTTTCTTTTTTAAACTTTTTCTTTTCCTTTTTCTTTTGTTTTCTTTTCTCTTTCTTTTCTTTTTTCTTTATTTTCTTTCGTGAGAATCTTAAGCAGCACATCTGCCTGAGCTGAAATCAAGAGTCCCACACTAAGTGACTGAACCACCCTGGCACCCCTAGGCTGGTTATTTTTAGAAACAACAGATATAGGAAAAACTCAGAAAACCAAGTACAAGTTGCCCTTTACATTTAAAAGGGACATCTCCAGAGACACTTGGGGGGCTCAGTTGGTTGAGCATCCAACTTCCTCTCAGGTCATGATCTTGCGGTTTGTGGTTTTGAGCCCCTCGTTGGGCTTTGTGCTGACAGTGCAGAGGCTGCCTGGAATTCCCTCTCTCCTTCTCTCTCTGCCCCTCCCCCCCCCTTCCTCAAAATAAATAAACTAAAAAAAGGGAAATCTCTATTTTTTTTAACTTTTTTTTTTTAAACATTTATTTATTTTTGAGAGACAGGAAAAGACAGAGAATGAGCAGGGAAGGGGCAGAGAGAGAGGGAGACACAGAATCTGAAGCAGGCTCCAGGTTCTGAGCCGTCAGCACAAGACCCAACACGGGGCTTGAACCAATGAACCATGAGATCATGACCTGAGCTGAAGTCTGTTGCTTAACTGACTGAACCACCCAGGTACCCAAGAAATCTCTATGTTTAAGGGTGTCTCTCTCTCTGTACCTTGAAGAGCAGGATAACTTAAACCTCTAGAAACTCTTATCAGTGGAGAAAGCAACAGACTTAAATCTGCATAACAAACTTACCTTTGTTTACTGTGCTTTTCCTGGTAACCTCCCACAACTGGTTTCCCTTCCCTTGACATTTTTTGTTTTTTAGCTGGAGATGATTTTAAAGTGGTGGTTTGGGGGCATTTGGGGGAGTTACTCAGTTTTCCTGGATATCTCCCATGTGTACAAGAGGTTTGTTTTTTTTTTCCTTTTAATCTGTCTTTTATTATAGGGGAGTCAGCCAAAAACCTAGAAGGGGAGAGGAAAAATAACTTTTCCTCCCCTATAGTATCATATCTCGATTGTAAATTCTTTGAGGACAATAACTATACCTTTTTTTTCTTTGCCTCATTTGATTCATATTTATTGGCTTATTTAATTTCACATATTAACAGTAGTAAGAACATAAAAATTAAATATTTTAAAAAGTATTTAAAAAATATTTTTAGAAAAATATTTTCTAAATATTTACCATGTGAGGAACTGTGTGTTAAGTCCATTTATGTTATCAAATTAAATACTCATTAAACCCTCCAAAGTAAGGATTTGTCTTTCACTTTTAGAGGTGAGTAAACAGACTTGGAGAGGCTGAGTGAACTTCCTCATGATCTCAAGACTGTTAGGGGCAGAGCTGGGATTTAACACCAGTTATTCTGAAAACCTGCGTCTCAAAACTGCATTGCTATATTCTGTGAAATCAGAATTTGGGGAGACTTTGCAAAGCATGTAGGTCTCATGAAAGTAAAGAACAGACACTTCCTCTTGAGGTCTCAGTTTGAATCTGCTCATTTATAAGGGGAGCATGAAAAATGAAATGCAGTTTTGTTTATGTGGTTGAGAGTGAGATGTTATTGAAGGATTAAGGGAATCTGAGGAGAGGGCTATAAAATAAAGTTTAGAGGAGAGAGTGGATTTTCTAAAGAAAAAATAAATTGATCAGAAGCAAAGTCAGTAAATCTTAAGGCTTTTCTGCGGTGGAAGTAATGAAAAACAAAACACAACACAAAAACAAAG
Organism: Panthera leo; assembly: GCF_018350215.1. Lineage (NCBI taxonomy): Eukaryota > Metazoa > Chordata > Mammalia > Carnivora > Felidae > Panthera > Panthera leo. The sequence goes on along the minus strand of NC_056695.1, from coordinate 59,275,749 downwards.
CCAAGAGACAGAAAAGGTCTGGGGAGAGGACTGAAGTTGGTCCAGCCCTGCTTCCTCTGCTAGGTCCTGCCCATGCCTTCCTTTTGCAGGGGCCACGTCTAAACCTGCCTGAGACTTGGCAGCAGCCATTGGAGGTTATGGATGGAGGATGGGCAAACCCTCAGAGAAGTGAGCTTGAATCTGCCTGGATTGAAGATTTTACTTTTGCATTCAGTAGTAAAATTGCATGGGTTATGACTTACAACCATACTAGGCTGTGCCATCACTCAATATCCCATTTGGTCTCCAGGAGCATATTTCCAGCATGTTCTTTCAGAATCGTAGTGTTAAAATCTCTGATCAGTATCACCCTTGATCAATATCACCTAATGGGTATCACCCTTGAATCTGATGGAGGGAGTATCACACCTCCTACTTTATTTTATTTATTTATTTTTATTGTAGAACGAGTGGGGGAGAGTTGCAGGAGAGAGAGAGAGAGAGAGAGAGAGAGAGAGAGAGAGAGAGAGAGGATCTTAAGCAGGCTCCACGCTCAGCATGGAGCACAACGTGGGGCTCAATCCCACAACCCTGGGATCATGGCCTGAGACAAAATCAAGCATTGGTGCCCAACTAACTGATCAAGCCACCCAGGCTCCCCATACCTCCAATTTTTTTTTTTTTTAAGAGAATCTAAATTCTTTCTCTTTTCTCCTACCTACCTCTGTGCCTTTATTATACCGACAAAGTTATTTTGAAAGGAATTCAGGGAATAATTTTGGTAGCAGCCAAAGTATGTTACCATTTGGCTTTTGTGGGGAGTGGGGGTGGGGTGGTGGTGAGTGACTTTATATCTTGAAGGACTTCTCAAGATCAAATTAGAATTTGGTCTCCAGAAAAACCTGATAATCCAGTTTGGGAAAGGAAGGCCAATAGTTGGAAGAACTTGAGATGCCATTGTTTGAACTGCCCTTTGTTTTGTGAACAAAAAGATTAAATGCTTTTCTTAAGGCACAAAATTGGCTGTGGGCACAGTGACTGAAACCCAGATCACCTTATTTCCAAACTAGTGTTTTTTTCTTCCGTGACACTTAAGGAGAAGAGGAAAAAAAAAAAATTAGGAAATCCATTTGGATCTCCTTATTAGTGAGAGAAGCAATGGGAAGGGATTGTGTTCTCACTTGCCGTTTAGCTTATAACTTGTTCTTATACAACGGCTATGAATGTATATACATTAAGGAATTGTGCTATGTATCCTTGAATTCTTTTTACTAATCATATTTGGGAAGAAAGCAAAGTTTTCTGAAATTTTTTTTTTGTGGGAGAAGACAAAACATAGACACACTTAGACTGGTAAGATTCATTTTCTAAGTACTTTGACTCTGTAAAATGAGGACATGAGACTAGTTTATCTTGCAGATATTTTCCAGTACACAAGGCACAAGATTTACAACATATGTATATCGCTATTTCCTCTCTTCTCAGTGATGAAATGGATAGATCTTGAAAATTTATGAGGGAAGGGAGGAACTACATAGACACACACATTTTCTTTCTCTGTCTCTTTTGCGTGAGCGCGTGCGCACACACACACACACACACACACACACACACACGCTTGCCCAAATTCATACAGACACTGGCAGAGGTGAGAATAAAATATCTGACTCCAAAATCTGTGGCTTCTATATATGGACTATCACTAGAAAGGTATGGAAAATAGGAACAGTCAGAGTGCAAGTGACATCACCTTTATTCTCATGGCTGTGTTAATTGCTCTTTCTTGGAAAGTACTACCAAGCTTCTCTCTGTCTTTTTCTCTCTCTTATTTGCTTCTTTCTAAAGGCATTTTTAGATGTTTTCATAGTCCATCTCTCTGATTCCGAAAGAGGATAAACACACAAGATGAGTCCCATCTGTATTTCCTATTTTTTTCCTTTGTTCTCTTAAAAGTATTTCAGAGAAGTAACACAAAAAAGTGGAAAGGATATATATTTTTGTTTATTAGTGTATTTGGTTTGTAATTTGAGAATGATAAGACATCTCCTAGGAATATTACAAAGATTCAGTTAGGTAGCCCATTTGAAGCATTTAGTATACACTTCATCAAAAAGAATAATCATCTTCCCCCTGTGCTGTTGAAGTATAGAATGGGGAACACTTGCAGGGAAAGGGGATGCGATTGTCTAGCTTATGTGGTCTGAATGTCAGTTTTCCTTTCCAGTAGGTCTTGACCCTAAGAGAGAGGAGATTGCTCTGAAGGGAGATAAGGGCATCTACCCCCTGCAGGGTCCTGCTATGAGTAACCAAAGCTCTATTGTCAGCTGGTGCAGCTGTATTTGAAGGGCTCTGTATCATGCCAGTGGAAACCCAAGTGGCATCACCAACTATGTTTTCACACATCACTTGTTTCTCTCTGTTACCAACAAAGATACGCAGTATCTCTTTGTTAACCAACAACTGTTGGTTACCACGAAGTCCGAAGGTAGCACTTAAACACTTCAGGGAAATTACAAAGCTTAAGCAGTAGAGTTACTGGAGATCCAGATACCACCAGATAGGTTCATCCCTTTATTCCTTTTTACACTGGTCATATCATCTCTTTATTCATCCAACGTTTATTGAGTATTACGGTGAAAGAGGCACAGTGGTAGAAATATATAACGATGATAACAACAACAACAGCTGACATTGATTAGGCACTTCTCATGCCAGGAATTTTATATTCGAAGTACTTTATACGTGTTGATCATTTAATTCTTATAAACTTTTGGAGTAAATAATGTTATCATCATTCCATTTAGAAGTGAAGACATTGAGATCATGTTAGCTTATAGGTAATGGGGTCAGATTTGAGGATGAAAAAGACATCAACTCTGCCCCCACAGAGAGTTCATACTGTAGCAGGGAAGATAAACTTTATAATGAAATGAAATAAAATAATTGGAAAATGAATGATATAATAGTACTTATTACATTACAATAATACCCCTTTCCTCTTTCATAGGAACCCTGACTGGAGGCATTAAAACAAGGTATCCAATTTGAGTTGCATCTTGTTTAAAAAATGTAATTAACTAATTAATTAATTTTTTGAATTGCATCTTGAAGGATGATAAAAATAAATGACCTGGTAGACAAAGTAGAGAGGAACATCCAGACTGAAGTGCTGGCAGAAGCAGTCATGTGTATTTTTTGGCAGAAACAGGAAAGTGCAAGTAGCTGAGAGTATTTAAATTATAAGGAGTGATTGAAGCTAGAGAAATCCAAAGTATGCTGATGATTAAAGGCCTTTTTTTTCTTTCAGTGTGGTTCTAATTTTTTTTTTATTGAAGTATAATCAGCATACAGTGCTATATTAGTTTTAGGTGTACAATATAGTGACTCAGCAATTGTATGCATTTCTCAGTTCTCATCAAGAAGGTGAGAGAAGGTTCTCATCAAGAAGGTTAATCCGCTTTACCTGCTGCATCCTTCCCTCCACCAGCCTCCCTCTGGCAACCACAAGTTTGTTATCTGTATTTAAGAGTCGGTTTTTGGTTTGTCTCTTTTTTTGTTTGTTCATTTGTTTTGTTTCTTAAATTCCACTTATGAGTGAAATCATATGGTATTTGTCTTTCTCTGACTTATTTCACTTATTACTGCATCTTCTAGGTCTATCTGTGTTGTTGCAAATGGCAAGATTTCATTCTTTTTTATGGCTGAATAATACTCCATTGCATATATACACCACATCTTTATCCATTCATCTATGGATAGAAACTTGGGCTGCTTCCCTATCTTGGCCATTGTAAATAATGCTGCAATAAACACAGAGATGCATATATCCTTGCGAATTGGTGTTTTCATTTCTTTGAGTGAATACTCCATAGTGGAGTCACGAAAGGTCTTGAACATTTTAATAATCTGGAATTTTATTTTCCAGGCAAAGGATAAGATCTGTTGGGCGATTATAACCAGAGGAGAGACATGATGCAATGTAAGATGGGTTATAAAAAAGAGGATGAAGATAGGGGAGTCTCTTAGTGGGACCTTGCATCAATCTCAGTGGGAGATAATTAGGAACAGATTGGTGGTTGTTGAATTAAGAACAGAGAGGAAGGGGCAAATTTAACTGATATTTAAGAGTTTAAGTCTCCTGAACGTGGTTAGTGGGAGGAAAGATTGAGGCCGACTTGCAGAGAGAAGCAGAGTCAGGAGACAAAGAGGAAAGAGTCCTCGTGTGTTTGGTTTTGTATTCCGATTGCTGACACTCAGCTGCACCTGGCCTCTGTGGATAGCTTACATCAACTCCCTTCTTGTCCTAAGTTAGCTCCAATTGAGTTTGTGGCACTTGCAAGCAAAAAGTTTTTTTGACTGCCGTACCCAGGAACCACGCACATTTAAGTTTTAGGAAGTTAGAAGAGACAGTTCAATACAAAATCTGACCTCCTAGGTGTGGATCATGGAAGTTTATTTTTGGCTGAACAGATCATTCAACTTCAAAAGCAGAAAAACATTATGCCCTTTTGCAGCTTTTGATATTATATGGGACTAGAGGTGCTGGTCCTTAATCAGAGATTATTCCTTTGCTTAGAAAAAAATGTGAAAAACAGAGAGGTTCTGGAAGATTTTCTCTTCAGTTCACTACTATAAATGGAGGCACTGTGATTGATGCTATAGTGAACTAGATTAAAAGGTGGGCAAAATTTGTGACATATTGAAGGAATTGAAATCATTTAGCTAGAAAGGAAGGCTAGAGCACAAAATTGCTGTCTTGAATTATTTGAAATGTTCTGAAATGGAGCTTCATGACAAATGTTTCTTTCTCTCCACTGAGGCCAGAGCAAGAGGAAATGGATTCAAGTCGAAGCCGGATCTATTTAGGTGAATTATATTAGAGTGCTTCCTGACCTTGAAGGCTATTTGGCATAGGAATGGATAGCTAAGCCAGGTCAAGGAATCCCTTTCTCCAGAGAGAGAATCAGAAGGATGAAGGGGATTTGGGGAGCCATTTAGGCAGATGAAAATTGATCTTTTTCTTAAATACCAAGCCCCCTGAGGAAGAAATGTCATGCCTTCATACCGGTATCTGACAACCTTCACTCTGCTGTGTCTGACTTGCCACTGCACCTTCAAATCATTTCCTCATTTTCTCCTCCCGGGTGAGGGAGAGAAGAGTCAGGGTCTTTAAAGCCGTTGGCTACGCTAAAGGTCAATATTCAGTCACCATGCGCATCTTCTTTGTAGGCTGAAGAATCCTGTTTCTGTGGCCTTTTCTCATAAGCATCACTTCATAATTCTTTAGCTGTCTCTATGGTTCCCCTGTGAAAAGTCTCCACGATTCCATATCTGTTTGCAGTTTGGAGCCTCAAACAGGACACAATTGTCTAATAAGAATTTGAAATGCTGAATATAGAATGCCAATTGCTTCTGAGTTGTTAACTTCTAGTCTCAACAGTAGTCTTTTTTGTATTTTTTTCAAGCAGTGATATCTTGCACTATGCACACTTACCTTGAGCTGGCTACATTTGTTTTGTGCTTTCATCTAATTTCACCCAGTATCTAATATAATTACTGGCATATAGTAAAGTACCTAATGATAGTATGTTGAGTGAATGAATGAGTGTTCTAGTGAGTAAATTTCAAATAGCTATTTGTGAGTTATTGAGAGGATCCAGTTTTTGTGATACAGTTCTTCAAACCTAAATGTACTCTGCTCTTTCACTGAAAAATTTGTGTGCAAATAATTTGGATATATTCCTTCGCTATTCTAACCTGTAGTTCATAACATTTTGAAGTCATTTCTTTTTACAATGTGAACATTCAAGGGCCACATTTCTAGTTTGTTTATTTTCGGTTATTAAAAGTTATCAATGCTATGATCTCACAGTCCGTGAGTTTGAGCCCCGCGTCAGGCTCTGTGCTGACAGCTCGGAGCCTGGAGCCTGCTTCGGATTCTGTGTCTCCCTCTCTCTCTGCCCCTCCCCCACTCACGCTCTGTCTCTCTCTATCAAAAAATGAATAAATGTTAAATTTTTTTAAAAATAAAAGTTATGAATGCTAATTGCAAGAAAGAAAAATATATAGAATGGTATAAAAGTAAATATTTCTTCTCAATGCCAGTCATTGCCCAGAAGGAACTATAGTCAAACTTTTGTTTTCCTCTCTTTCACACAAATGGTATCATACTGTGTATACTATTAATCATCTTTTCCCCTCTTCCCCATTGTGCATTATTCCTTACAGTATATGCAGAATCTGAGCACCTCTGATCCTCTTGTGCCATCACCTTATCCCCACCAGCCGTCATCTCTTGTGAATTATTGTAATCACCTTCTCATTTGTCTCCCTGCTTCAGCTTTTGCCTCCTGCCCCTAGTTTATTCTTCCCACGGCAGACAGAAGGATCTTTTAAAAACAAGACAGATCTTGTCATTCTCATGCTGTTAGCTCATCTCACTAAGTATTAGAGCCAAATTCTTAAAGTAGTCCATAAGGCTCTGTGGGGCCAGGATCTCTGCTACTTCCATGGCATTATCTTAATATCATTATCATTACCCCCCACGTTTACTCAATCAGCCCAGGCTCCTTGCTCTCCTGATACATCCTAGTCATAATTCCTGCAAATCTATGCGCTGCTGTTTCATCTGCCCAGAATGCTCTTCCTTCAGATGTCCACACAGTTAATTTTCTCACTGCCTTCATATCCCTGCTCCAACGTCACCTTATCAGGGAGGACTTGATTAATAGCTCTATAAGCCTGTGTAGACATTACCCCGGCTCACCCATGTTTTGGATCTGCTGGTCCATTCTGGTACGGGGTAGGGCTGGGAGATTGCATTTCCTTTCTACCTTGAAGTTGGGCAAGGCTATGTGACCTGCTTTGGTCAATAGAATGTAAATAGAAGTGACATGAGGACCAACACTGAACAGTCTGTGTGTGACCCTCCATTCTCCCTCCATCCTGCCGTAACAACTTTCTGGAGACCCCACTATCACGGATCCCTGAACAATAACTACACTGGACTGTGGTGTGAGCAATAAGTGATATGTATTGGGGTTTGTTACCACAGCATAACCTAACTTAACCTGGCCTATACGTTGCTACTTTTCTTCCTATTTTCCTTAAGCTCTGATTTTCCAAAGCACGCACTACCAGCTAACATAGTTGTTTGTTTGTTTATTGTCTATGTATTCCTCCTAGAAAACACACTTCGTTTTGTTTTCTACTATAGCCCAGTACTTGGAAAAGTACTGGAATACAGTAGGTGTTCAATAATTTTTCATTTAATAGATGATCTCTGTAATAACGTGTTATGATGATCATTCCATATTAGTATGTATGGAATCTATTTGGTTTTTGATTATATTTATGTACACATTATCAGTTGCATGGATATATGCAGGTTATTTATGGTATTAAGCTACTTCTGTTGTTTTTAAGTTAAAATATGCTACAATAAAAATTTTTAGATCTATTTTTCCACTAGTGTACAATGTTGTATTTTTAGGATAAATACGAAAAGCAGATAGCCAAGATCAAAGTGTAAGTCCGTTTTAATTAACTCATTAAATTTTTTTGGTCTGTTGCCATACTTCCCTTTAAAGAGCCTGTGACAAACTAGAAATATGAGCGTATGAGAATGTAAGGAGAAGCTACGGGAAGGAGTTGCCCAGGGGAAGCAACATCTGTGCCACGTACTTTGTCAAAGGGACTTGATGTTGGAAGTTGGGACTGGGCTGGAAAATCTGAGGAAAGTATGTGTGTGTATATGTGTGCGTGTTTGCGTGTGGGGTGGGTGGGTGGGTGTTGATCTTCTGTGCCTGACAAACATGACCGTTCTCTTCCTCATTAAAAATAAGTGTAGAATCTTGTTTGGTTTGTGATTATGATCAGTATTTGTCAAACGATGCTCTTTTGAACATGATTTGCTTGGAGGCCAATGAGCCCAGGCAAAAAAGATCACGCTGAGAAATACTGAGGCTCTCAGTCATTCAGAAAGTGGGTTATTACCCTCGTTGCAGAAAATTCCACAATGTACGTTCTGTACAACCCTTCCAATTTAGAAGATTGAACTGTTTTGCTCATTCTGAGAAAGAAGAACACCCCAATAAGTAACACAGCAAACAGTAAGTGATTTGCCTAAACCCACAAAGGAAGTCACCAGTGTACAGGAATAGAATCAGAAGTTCCTGATTCCCTTTCCTTTGCTGATGCCACTAAGTAATTTGTCAAAATACTTCAAAGTCTTTCTTTCAAAGTAAACGGAAAACTCTTCATGAAAGTCTGTGCTTCTAAAATTTCTTCTAAAGGAAGAGCATTTAAAAAAGTATTTCTAGAAAACAAATACTGCAATTTTATGTTGTCAGTGCTGCTCTTTGTAAGCACCAGCTTCTTACCTCCTGGTTTCTGTCCCTTCTGTTTACTGCCTTCCCTTGGGTCAGGGTGGGGGAAGGATCCCTTCAATAGGAGGGACCCCTGTGTCTGTCTTGGACAGTGCGGCTTCTGCCTCTCTGTCCCAATGCCAGGACATACAGGCACTTAAAACACAGTCATTTAATAGATGAGTGAAAGAAAAAAAGATGCATTTAAAAATAATGTTAGGAAGAGGAGAAAATGGGGAGTGACTGCTTAATGGATACAAGATTTTCTTTTGCACTAGAAAAAGTTCTAGAACTGGATACTGCTGATGTTTGCCCAAGATTGTGAATGTGCTTAGTGCCACTGAATCATACACTTCAAAATGATTACAGTAGTGAATCTTATGTTATCTGTATTTTACCACAATAAAAAAAATGTTAAAAAACTTAAAGTAAAAAATGCCTTGCTCGTTACCTCTTAGCTGAGAATTATCTGGTAGTAGGCATCCTTTTTGAGTATCAGCTATCACTCCCGCTGAATTTGCAAATGGAGATATTTTGAAAGAAATCAAAATGCACATCTTATCCCCACTCATAAGGCTTTACAAATAATTTCTCATCGATTAGTTTAGCCTGTTGTAGAACTTCGTATGAATGGACCCATTCAACGTGTACTCCTTTGTGTAAGGTTCCTTGCACTCAGCATATTTTTGAAATTCAGTTTATACAGTCATATTTTTTCAAGACTAAAATGAAACTAATAAAAGCAAGCCTTTAATGAGGTCCTCCAGTGCTTACAAAAATGACATTACTTAAATCTGTTGCCTCAGAAAAACACCAGCAATAAAATCTAGCCTTCATCGGGGGATATATAAAATTTTGCTTCAAGAGGCCAAGCACTCAGAGAACATGTATTTGGGAATATTACATGAATCATACTGACACTGAAGAGTACAAAGCTCATTCCTGTTTTGCTCTGTGCTCTGTGGAATTGCATACAGGAGTTTGTTCTGGAGTTAAAGTCAGCAAGAGCTCCTACTCAGATCTGGCCCATGAAGGACAGTGCAAAACCAGACACAGGCAGATCCCATCCCCTGCCACATTTAAAAGCCATGCATCTGCTTCTAATGATGGGTACCAAATTGTCCGTCTGGATATTTTATCTTTTCTTACCTAAAGTGTGAAACATTTGCTTTAAAAGCAACAGGATACACTTAACAAAATACTGCAGTCCCTTGTTTTCTAGAAGAAACTGCCATTGCAGAGAGAGCTGACAAACCTGAATTCTATTGCTAAGCGGTTGTATTTCAGGCTTCAATTCAACTGCTTCAAGTTTACTTTAAATGACCTGATGCAAACATATGATTTAGATCTTTAAGTAAGAACTACAGAAGCTCTGCCAGGCTCCATTATTTTGTCTTGAAAGTTCCATTATTTCCAGACATCCCAAAGGCAGAGGCTGCCAAGAAATGGGAGGAACAGAAGGCCCTATCAAGAGGTGTCCTGCCAGGGAGATGACAAGACAGATATAATTTCAACACCATCCTAATTTGCTTTGCTGACCAGAAGGGGAAGATTCCAGCTTTCTCCATCAACAAAATCCTCCACAACTGAGAACTCTATTTTAAATCTTGTCAGATGAATTCTCCTCCCACTCTCCACACATGCCTGTATTTCCCAGGTGCAAAACACTGCTTACATTTGGAAGATGTTTTGTATAGGTTGGGGGGTGAAGGAAGCAAGTATGAGGAACTGCAACAGGCAGGGTCTTTGAGAATAAAGCTTATTTGTCTTTTACCTTTACGGAACACATTTACAAATCCAATTTAAATTAAATTAATGCAACTGGAGAATTTGAAACAAGTTCTAAAGTAATCTAAAGCTTTAGACTGGATATCAAAGTGATTTCTTAAAGAATGTGAGACATCTCTATTAGATTACATTTTCATCCATGTGGATGTAGGAAGATATGGCTGATGGTAGGATATGGGATTAGATGATAATAAAATTTATTAAATTTATTAATAAAATTTATGAATCTATTGAAATGAGATAAATTATTTAATTTTCCACTGAGGAATAAATCGCAAAAAATATTTTATAACATTTTCTGGAATAATAGTAATTAAATTCCCAAATTATACAATTATATGCCACTTTTTAAAAAGTATTTCTTTATTTTAACTTTCTTTTCATGTGCAGATTTTAAGCAATAACTGGGTTAATGTATTGATTTATGTTACATTTAGAGGGAAGAGTTAAATAGTAATGAAATTAGTGTTGGAATTCTTTTTATTTTAAAATGATCACTTGTTTTCATTTTCCTCTTTCATCAGCAGTGCTTTTTTTTTATTTCTTATGGATTTTAATTTTATTAAACATACTATACACTAAACTAACTTTTGTGTGTTTGATCTTTTCTACCTCCATTTATTCACTTATTGAATAACTTCCATGTGTCAGGTTTCTGGGATAGAACAGCCACTAGACTCCTTGAGATTTCATTTGAGCAGGAAGTTTGTTGTTATTATTTGAAGGTACATGGTGACTGGTTGTACCTTAGTTAGGCAATATATGAAAATACTGAAAGAACCTAAGTACCTTAAAAAAAAAAGCCAACAAAAGTGTATATTTCTCAACTGAATCAGAGAGAGGACAGATTATGAGTTCTTCTAACTTAGAAAATAAGAATTATAGCTATAGCACTTAATAAGTCTTTCTTTCCAGTTGTTTATGATTTAGTAGAATATTGATCACGAAGTATGCATTCAGACTTTACTGAAAAATCACTTTCTTCTTGGTTTATCCAAATGTTATATTGCTCTGTTCTCACCTCTTAAATAAAACTTCTTGGCCTCTTTTTTAGCCCATTCCATTCACTTTTTATTTTTTGCATTTTTGGAATGCTTATCTATACTAATATGATAAGACATTGTATTTTCTAGTATTTTTTTAAGGTTTATTTATTTAGTTAGAGAGAGAGAGAGAGAGAGAGCACAAGTGGGTGAGGGGCAGAGAGAGAGAGGGAAAGAGAGAATCTGAAGCAGGCTCCAAACTGTCAGTGCAGAGCCCAAAATGGGGCTGGAACTCACAAACCATGAGATCATGACCTGAGCTGAGATCAAGAGTTAGACACTTAACTAACTGGGCCCCTCAGGTGCCCCATTTTCTAGTATTTTTAATTGTTTTATGTATTGTTTTCTACCAGGCTATAAACTGTATCTAAAGAAGAAAGTCAATCATATGTGTTTTCCTTTTCTAAGCAATTCCAAAAAATACTGATTACACAAGTGCAGCTAAAAGGTTTTTAAAATGACTATTTCTGTTACATAATTACACATAAAATTTGAAAAATACAGAAAAGTATATAGAAGAGAAGTCACCCATCGTTGAATTTTCCTCTCCTTCTAATATTTTCCTTGCATAAGCTTTACTTCTACATGGATGTAATCCCTGTGTATATTCAATTTGTGAAGTAGTTTTTCTCTAACCATAATATTGTTAACATCTAAAAAAATTCTATAATTGATTATAAAAGTCATTTTAATCATTAGCTAATATTCTTTTGAGTAAATCTTTCAAAATAGATGCTTATTTCTTAGGTTACTACACATTTATATGTTTCTTTCTTGTTCTATATTATTTCAAAAAGTGCTCTAAAATTATAAAAAAATTATTTTTATATTAACTCATGTTCACTGGGAATGGCTTTTTATATGTCGTGTGAGTTAAGAATTTAATTTTGTTTCCCACCGTTATTGAGTAATGTTTTTCCATTCTCCAGTCATGTACAATGCCACCTCTACATGCACAAGGTTGTGTTTGCCTCTATTACTGGATTCTTTATGATGTCCCATTGCTTAACTTTTTATCCTTGAACTAATGTCAAATTATCTTAATTACATATTTTAGAAAATCTGTCCATTTGTTCTTTTTCGAAGTAATTGGCATAAAGTTATTAATAACATTATTTTTTAAAGTCTGTGAGATCTCTAGTGATGTCCCCTTATTCATTTGTGATATTGGTAAATTGAGACTTCTGCTTTTCTTAATCAGTACAGTTGGGGTTTACCAATTCCATTGACCTTACAACTATCATTTGGTTTTATTGATTTTATCTATTTGGTATGTGTTGTTACATTTATTTTCACTTACTTTTACTATTACTCTGCTACTTCCTTCAGTACCACTTTAGTTGCAGCCCACAAATATTGATGTTTTGTGCTTCTTTGCATTCAGCTCAAAATATTTTCTGATTTCCCTTATAATTGCTTTATAAGCCAGTGGATTTCTAAAAAGGGTATTGCTTAACTTTTAAATGTTTGGGGAATTTCCCAAACAACTTTCTGATATTGAATTTCAATGTAATGCTGTATGATCAAAGAGCATATCCATATGATTTCATCCTTTTAAATTTATTGATTTCTTTTTATACTACAGACTATGGTCTCTCTTATTGAATGTTCCAAGTGTTTTCACTATGAATGTGTTTTCTCTTATTGTGTGATTTATTATAATATCATTGATACAAATTTGAGTGATAGTATTGTTTAAGTTTTCTATATCTTTAGTCTTCTGTTTAATTAACGGTGGGAGTATCTCCAAGTGAAATTGGGATATTATTTATTTCTCTGGTGATTTATCAGTTTTCACTTGATTTATTTTGAAACAGTAATTATGTGCATATGTCTTTATATTGGTTATGATGTGAGAAACAAGGCAGAAGAAGAAAATTAAATTTCCTTGCAAATCACAGCCCATTGACAAGTTCTTGACATTCCTCTAGGAACTCAGCTGCTTTGATGTTGACACTTTGCTAAGGGCAAAAGACAATTTTAGCCTGACCCCCGCCCAGAATCCTGTAAGTCCATTTTAACATATAAAAATTCCTTTGGAAACTTCCTTTATCTCTACTCACCCAAGAGATATGTTGGCAGTCATACTCCAAGCTTATGATCTACTGAGATACATCTGAAGGGTCTCATGACTGAGCTTTTACTAAACAGTAATAAGTGACCTTTTCCTAATAGCAGCTAGCCCCTCAGGGTCCTGGAAACCTTGTTTCCAAAATACCTTAGAGACTTAAGGCATAAAGTTATGCCACTCCTAACTTGAAGGTATATAAGCAATCACCTGTCACAACCCCAGTGCAGCATTTTTCTGTCCTTGAAGGGTCCTATCTCCATACTTTAGTACAACCACCTTTTTGCACTGAAGATGTCTCAAGAATTCATTCTTGGCTGTCAGCTCTGAACCCCAACACTTCAAACCATATCAGATTATGAATTGATTATTATTAATGTCCTGTTTTATCACTTATAATATTCCTCTTCCTGGGGTCTACTTTGTCTAATATTATTTTTATTACTCCTTACTTGTGATTATTGTTTGCATGATATTTCTTTTTTCCATCATTCTACTTTTAGTGTACCGATGTGTAATCTACTGAATTATGTCCTCCCTAAATTTATATGTTGAAGTTTTAAGCCCCCAGTGTGACTGCATTTGGGGATAGGACCTTTAAGCACATAATTATGATTAATGGAGTAATAAAGGTGGGATCCTAATTCAGTAGGACTGGTGTCCTTATGAAAAGAGGAGGAGATGGCCAGGGAGCTCTCCCTTTTTCCATGCACATGCATAGACCAAAGGCCATGTGAAAATGCAGAGAGAAGATGGCTTAATCTTGGACTTCCAGCCTCCAGAAGAGTGAGAAAATAAATTTCGTTGTTTAAGCTATTCAGTCTATGGTGTTTTGTTATGCCATCCCAAGCCAACTAATTAAAATGTGTTTCTTACAAGCAACATATAATTGGATATTGCTGTTTTAAAAATCTAATCTTACAATTTCTACCTATAATTGGAGTGTTTAGATTATTTATAATCAATGTTGGGGCACCTGGGTGGTTCAGTAGGTTGAGCATCCAACTTTGGCTCAGGTCATGATCTCACAATTCCTGAGTTTGAGCCCACATTGGGCTCTCTGCTATCAGCACAGAGCCTGCCTAGGATCCTCAATCCCTGTCTTTCTGCCCCTCTCCAGCTCACATGGTCTCTCTCTTTGAAAAATAAACATTAAAAAAAAATGTTATTGTTGATGTTGTTGGATTTATCTGCCATCAGTTAGGCTATTTGTTTTTAATTTGCCCTGTCACTGTTGTTTTTCTCTTTTCTAGCACTTTTCAGTTTTATTTTTAGTACTTTTTAATATTTTGTCTAATCTTTTCTATTGGTTTATTTGTTCTTTTTTGTTTTATTTATTTTTAAATGGTGGGTTAGGGTTTACCATATGTATTTTTTTCTTATCATAATTTATCTACAACTACTATCAAACACTTCATTATAATGTAATAATTATAGTATACTGTAGTTTTTCTTCTATCATTTGTACAATTTTTGTTGTGCATTTTCCCTCTACATGTTATAAACCACCACTATATAGTGTTAACGTGTATCTTTAATGAAACTTACAAACTGAAAAGAAGAAAAGTCTTTTATATACTTATCATTTCCTGTGCTCTCTCTTCATTTGTGTAGATAAAAGTTTCCATCTGGTGTTGATTTCCTTCCACTGGAAGAACTTCCTGTAACTTTTTTTTTTTTTTTTTCTCATTACAAATCCTCTCAGCTTTTGTTTGTCAGAAACGTTTTTCATGTTGCTCTCATTTTAGAAAGATGTTTTCACTGGATATAAAATTCTAGTTTAACTTTATTTTTCCTTTCAATGACATAAAGATGTCACTATATTGTGTTCTGGCTTGGGTTTTTTCAGATGAGAAATTAGTTAATCTTTACATTGATTCATATTTTGTAATGAGCCTTTTTTTTTCCTCTGACTGGTTTTTGGCAATTTGATAATGATGTGCCTTTGTGTGGTTTTCTTTGTTTGGTCCTATTTACATTTCTCTGCACTACTTGAGTCTCTGGCTTTGTAGATTTTATCAATTTTGGAAGATTTCGGCCATAATTTTTCACAGTTTATTCTGTCTCTTCTCCCCTTGTTGGACTTATATGGTATTCTGCTTCATATTTTCCTACACATAGCTGAGTCTTTGGGTTAATTTTTTATTTTGTTTTTCCCTTTGTTTTTGAATTTTGTTTTCTTTTTTTTTGCCTTTTTGTTCTCTGTCCTCCACTCTGGAAATTCTCCATTGCTATGTCTTTATATTCATTGGTCCTTTCTTCGGCAGTGTGCAACCTGCTGCTAAATGCAACAAGTGAAGTTTTTATTTTAGAGGTTTTTTCTTTTCTGCTAGTTTTTTTTGGTTCTTTTAAAATTATTCTGTTTCAGAGGTGCCTGGCTGGCTCAGTCAATAGGGCATGCAACTCTTGATCTCAGGGTTGTGAGTTCAAGGCCCACGCTGGGCATGGATGCTACTTCAAAATAAGTAAATAAGTAAGTAAATGAAATAAATAGATAAATAATTAAGACATGACTGTGAAAATATTCGGCTTCACTTCTTATTATGTTCATATTTCCCTTTAAATCCTTGTACATACTTAGGCAAACTATTGCTTAATTCCTGTCTGGTAATCCATCATCTCTGTCATTTCTTGTCTGTCTATACACTGAATTTTCTCCTGGTGATAGGTCACATTTTCCTGCTTCTTTCATGTCTAGTAATTTTTCATTGGGTAGTAGATGCTTTGCATTTTACGTTGTTGACGCTGGATTTTATTTTTTTCCTTTCAGAAATTTTGGAATTTGTTCCAGCAGACAGTTAAATTACATGTTGGTTAACTTTTGAGGCTCGGTTTACGCTTTGTCAAAGTGAGTCTAGAATAGTCTTAATCTAGAACTAGTTTTATTCTCCTATTAAGATGTGTAGTGTTTACTAGAAGCCCCAAATGTTCAAATAGGATTCTCCATACTTACTGCTTAGAAATTGAGTGTTTCCTAATAGCCTGTGATCACTGGAAATTTTGTTACATTCTGTGCATGCACAGTTTAGATTTTAGCACAGATTCATAGGAATGCAGATTTCTGTGACTAATTTTCTGTGTATCTCTTCCATCTCTGATTTTCTGCCTGAATTTCTGCCAAATTCCATTCCTCTCTGCCACATCAAATTCCAGTCTTTGAATCCTCAATTCATTGAGCCTACGTGTTCTGTTTGGGATCTCCTTCCTGTTACATGTCCAGAAAGTTTCTCCTGGCCCAGACTAGGACAATTACAGATCTCTCATCTCATGTGGTTTCTTCTTCTTCTCAAGGATCCCAGGCTTGTTCTACATATTGTTCAATGTTTGAAAATGGTTGTTTTATGGATTTTTGGAGGGATTCCTAGTTGGTTGATTTTCATATCTGTTTTCTTTGGCCATAAAATAGAGATGCTACCAACCTGTGGTCAGTTTACTTCCCTTTTAAGGTCCCTGGCCTAATATAAGAGTCTCAAGTTTTGCTCCTTCACTGTGCCCCTTACCCCATGATTATTATTCTTCTTGTAGCGCTTACTTAATCATTTGCCCTCAGAGAACTCTTTCTTTTGAGTGTGTTTACTGCTAACCATTTTGAACTCAGCTTTGTTTTTTTTAACACAGTGTGTGTGTGGGTGGCCCTAGGAGATTTTCCTTGCTTCCTGAAAGCACAGGGTTACAATAAAAAGCGTGTTTTATGTGGGATCTAGTTGTTTGCAGCAAGAAAGGCTTTTAGATTATTTTTTTCACTGTGTTGCTAGATAAAAAGTTTTTCTGAGTTTCTATTTTTAACTGTTAATTTAAGTCAATTTATAGATTTTGTTTTTAACGTCATGTTTGGACTTATATTTGTGCATTTCTAAACTGTACTGTTAACTTATTTCACGGTTTTCTCCTCATTTCCTGTATTTTCTTGTGTTAACATTGTGTTTCTCTTTTGTTTCCCCTAGGGATTTGGGTGTTGTGATGGTTAAATTTATATGTCAACTTGACTGGGTTGACTCAGTACACAGATATTTGGTCAAACATTATTCTGGATGTTTCTGTGAAGGTGATTTTTGGAACATTTAAATTTATAGACTCTGAGTAATGCAGATTACTTTCCATATGTGGATGGGCCTCATGTAATCAGTTGAAGGCTTTTAATAGAACAAAGACTGAGCACCCCCTAGCAAAACAGAATTCAGCCAGCAGACTGCATTTGGACTTGACATGCATTTCTTCCCCTGAGTCTCCAGACTACTAGCCTACTGCATTGGATTTTTGGATGCATCAGGCCTCCAAAGTTGCATGAACCAATTCCTTAAAACATCTCTCTCTCTCTCTCTCTCTCTCTCTGTCTCTCTAGACAGACTGATAGATAGATAGATTGATAGATATAAAATCTCTACACATCTCTCTCTGTATATGTATGCGTTGCTCTGGAGAACACTGACTAATGTAAGCATATATATTGATTTTTTTTCTCCACTGGCTACATGGATATTGTTAAATTGCATCCATGACTCAACAATGTGTATAGTTCATCACTCCCTCTACTTTTTCCCACTTCCTAACCATGAACTAGCCATTAACTCTCAATACTCCCATTTCTGTTTTACATGCTATTGCTTTTCCTGTATTTTAGTTCACCTCATTAATAAACCAAAAGTATTTATTGTTTTTATATTGTATTTTTTTATTTTTAAAAATGTGTACAATTTTTAAATATTCATTGCTTTAATTCCTTTTTTCCTATGGCTTTATTGCATTTGCCCCTCAAGCAAATCCTTTAATATTTTTCAGCAAGAGTTTGTGAATGGAAAATTCCATCTTTGTTGGGATATATTTTATATTCTCAGTGTTTAATTACAATTTAATGTGAGTAGAATTTTTAGCTTAAAATTATTTTGTCTTAACACGTTGAAGATATTGTTGCTGTGGCAAAGCCTGTTTTCAGAGGTATTTCCTGGTAACTTTTAAGTTTTTTTTTTTTTCCCCATTTCTTTAAGTTTTCTGTAGTTTCCTCATGCTGTGTCTAATTATAGGATTGTTTTTGTTTAGCATCTTTGAAAATTGTTTTCTCTTGATGCTAATGACTTAAGATTTATAATATCTGGACAACCTTCAGCGATTATCTTTTATTTTAGTGCCATATTCCTTTCTTCTTTATTCTGTCTGTGTATGTTGGCTCTTCTCATTTTTCCTGTACATATTGTAACTTCTTTTTCCTATGTGGTATGTCTTATTTCTCCTTATTGCATATGTGTGATTTCCACATTTTTATCTCCCAGTTTATGTAATCCATTTTAGCTGGGTCAGTTTTGTTGCTTAATGTAGCTATTTGTTTTGCATTGTAGTATCTATTTTCTACATTTCCATTCCTGTGTAGTTTTAAAAATTTGCATATTTTACTTCTGTAGTTTTTTTCTTTAATTATTTAAATAATTTTTTTTTTCTTTCAGGTTGTTCTGTAATTTCAAATTCTTGAACTTATAATTTTGCTGCTTTTTAATGCTAATTGTTCACTCCTGGTGGATATATCTTTGTACATTTTACAGTTTCTGACTTTGGATTCATCTTGAATGGGATTGTGTGTATGAGAGAGAAAGACAAAAAAAGAGGAGATGAGCAGGGGGAGAGAGAGAGAGACAGAGAAAGAGAGAGATAGAGAGGGAGGCAAAGAGAGGGAGAGACAGAAAGAAGGAGAGAAAAACTGTATCTTGTGGTCTGAGTTCTGTGAACTTCCTTCCAGCTTTGTTTGTTTGTTTGTTTGTTTGTTTGTTTTGTGCCTCTGCCAGGAGCCTCAGGCCATCACTGATTGGTTAGAAAGGTTTTCCGTAAATTTTAACCATGTAGTTCCCAAATAATGGGAAGATTGTAACTAAAACTCAGAACTACATAAGTCAAGAATTTGTGTCTTTTAATTTTTAAGAGATATATTTTTTCTTTTTTTAAAAAAAAATTTAATGTTTATTTTTGAGAGAGAGGGAGAGTGACAGGGTGAGCAGGGGAGGGGCAGAGAGAGAGGGAGACTCCGAATCTGAAGCGGGCTCTGGGCTCCAAGCTGTCAGCCCAGAGTCCAACGCGGGGCTCGAACCCACCATCTGTGAGATCATGACCTGAGCCGAAGTCAGACACCTAACAACTGAGCCACTTAGGTGCCCCAGGAGATATATTTTTTCTATTAGGAGCACAAATGAAGATTTTGTTTTTATTTCCTTTGTTGTGAATGTAATTTTTTTTCCAGTCTGTTCCTCCATGTCTTGGCTTTGACCGTATGTGTACATGTATGTGAATATATCTGCTATGTATCTCTAACTTTTAATTCCAATTTCTCAATTGGACCTTGTCAATTTCTCAAAAGTGACCTTGTCACTTGCATTCAAGCACTGAAATTACTAGCATTAACAGTTCCCCAGAGCAACTTAATGTTGACCACTTTGGTTTTCTCTTACCTTGTCCTTTGATTATACCACTCATTTACATGTGAGCTTGGATATTTCATTAAATGTTATGAAATAAGCCTTCAACATAATATTTGCCATATTTTTTTTTAGTAATTATAGGTATTTATAGTGGAAAGGATTTTTAAGATATCTATCATATTTACATTTCAAACAGGACAGTTCAATTCAACTAATTGATCGATGGGCTATTATTGACCAGAAATACCTGATACAACTGTGCTTCCTTGTGAAAGCAAGTAATACTGGAACCATTGCTTTTAGATTTAATTCTTCAAGCACATAGAACTTAGATCTTTAATTTAATCTTCCTGTCTAGAAAGGGTTTGGATTTTTCAAGTGTTTTTATTACCTCAATTAATTTGAGCAGATGACTTTTTTCTTGAGCTCAGTAATATGGAAGTTTACATAGATACTTTTTAATTGTTGAACCAGACTTGCATGCTTGCAATAAATCCCAGCTGGTTGTGGTGTGTAATATTTTTATATATTATTGGATTTGATTTGCTAATATTTTATTGATAATTTTTGAATTTATGTTTGTGAGAGATACCAGTTTATATTTTTTATGTCTTGTAATGTCTTTTCCTTTTTTGTAGGTATTAGAGTAACGATGGCTTCATGAAATGTTTTAGGAAGTATTCACTCATATTTTCTATTTCTCTGTGGAGAATTGGTATTATTTTCTCCCTCATTGTTTGATAACGATATTGTTTGGTAAGAACTCATAAGTAAAACAATCAGAACCTTGAATGTTCTTTTCTATAAGGTTATTTATTATCGATTCATTTTCTTTAATAGACATAGGGCTATTCAGGTAATCTATTTCTCCTTGTATGAGAATTGGTAGTTTGTGTCTTTTAAGATACTGATCCATTTTTCCTATTTATCAAATTTCTGGGCACAGTGTTGTTTATAGTATTCTAGTAACATTTGAATTGTCAGGCTATCCTACTTCATTCCAGATTGGGTTTCTAAAGTATTTCCTTGAAGCCCCAAACCCTATTGACTTTATCTGTTCCCCTCCCCGCCATGAGAAACAAAGCCTTTAGGTGGCTGGATTGAGAAGAAGGCCCTTCCCTCAAGAGTGATAAGGTCCTGTGGTCTTTTCCCTTGGAGCATAGGCCTATGCTGTGGCAAAGACATTGGGTGTATTTTATGATCATTCTTCCATTCCCCCTCTCAGAGCCTTGAGGATATGTTTGTTAGATCTTTGCCATATGAACCTGTTGGGGTTCTTGTACAGAAAATCCACAAACAGCAGGCCTTCTTAAGACTGCAGGCCCCAGGAATTCCTTACTCTCACTCTAGGCTATGCTCAGCCTCATGCAATTCCTCACAGATACCATTTAAATTTTCCTACCAGTTGATGGCTCCAGCAGCTTCTGTTCCAGGTAAATCGGTCTTGGTTGTTGCATCTCTCTGGGTGTGACTGTCTTTCCAGATTTTAAGGTGGCAGTTTGCCCTGTGCCTTCAGTTTTCTGATGAATCCAAGAAAACGTGTTGATTTTCAGTTTGTCTTGCTCTTTCCTCTTACAAGGACAAGAGTGACAACTTGCAAACTCTTTCCATATCATAGCTGAAACTGAAAGTCTATAAATGACATTTTGATTTTATTATTTTGTGTGTGTGTGTGTTGCGTGTGATTTTTTTATTTTTGTAGTTAGTCATTTGCCACTGTCAGAAACCCACAGTGATGGAAAATTTGCTGTATCTTTCAATAACAGAATCATTGTCAGTCTAACTCTGTTCCAATCAGACAGATCAAATTTTAACTTTTCCATAGAAAGGAGTAATTAGTCTGCTCTAATAAAAAATTGTCTTCAGACTTTGAGCCATGCAAAGTCACAGATGCTATTAAGAAGGCCAATCCATGCAGTAAAAATTTCAGCATCTCTCAAAGGCCAATTAAAAAACTGCTACCTTGTTATGAGCCAAAAATTGCACAGCCATCTGGGATATAGAACAACCAATTTATTAAAAAATTTGTATAAAATGTGTATATTTTGTATTAGGAGGTTTGGATTGATTCATCTGGAGTCTGAGTGATTGTAAGACTTTATAGACTTTGCCAATAGTGATTTGTGGTTTAAAAGAGAAGGTGTGTTTATAATTTATTCTCTGAAGAGACGGTAAGAAAATCCCTTTTACAGAATGTACACACATTTTTCTTTGACAGTGTGCTTTAGAAAGCATTTGCACAACCATCTTTTAAAAAAAAATTTTTTTAATGTTTATTTATTTTGAGAGAGACAGAATGTGAGCAGGGGAGGGGCAGAGAGAGAGAGAGGGAGACACAGAATCCAAAGCAGGCTCCAGGCTCTGAGCTGTTAGCAAAGAGCTTGATGCGGGGCTCAAACCCGTGAACCATGAGTTCATGACCTGAGCCGAACCTGAGTTGAATGCTTAACTGACTGAGCCACCCAGGCGCCCCTGCACAACAGTCTTTATACAAAGGTTTTTTAGATTAAATATTTAAGACTATTAAAGTAAAAAAACAAAAACAACAACAACAACAAATAAACAAAGTCAACAAAGTTGACAGCAGGAGATTCTATGTAAATCAGTAGGACACAGATTTTTCAATTGGCTAACCTTTATAACTAGCCAATACAAGGCCCCGGTGGAATAATAGAGGCTGGCTTTTGTTCGGTGTAGCCTCCTGTAAGCTGTGACTTATTGAAGTGCAGTCTTTCATTTTCATATAAAAAGCACGAGAGAGCCTCTCAGACATTCATCAGTTTCACATTGAGTCATTTTGTTTTCCTTTGTCTTGATGAAGGCCATTGACCAAATTGAACCTTGATCTAAAAGTTGGAGTCAATCACAGAAATTTGCTTAATGATGGATGCATGAATCCTTTCAAAAAAATAAAGTTAAGCAGTCATACACCTAGGGTCAAACTTTAATGAGACCAAACCTATGTAATTTCCATAAATTTAAACAAGAACAAAACAGGAATAGTAAAATAATTTTTTGTTATAACAATTAAAGAATAATCTATGAACTTGTAAAACTTGGTGACATTTGAAATATAGCAGTCTAAACAAAATAATTTCTTCCTTTCTTTTTCTTCATTTTTTTCCATATATAATTTGGTTGTGATATAATTTGGTTTCAGTGCTTTCATCTTCTGTATATGTAACGAAACACAGATTTAAAACTTAATTTATAGATATTTCAAGAAAAGAATTGATACCTTCTTTGTCTAATTATATTAAATTAAAAGCTATATTTTCTTTGTTTGTAGTACAATAAGCCAACTTAATTTTTGTTAAAGGGCCTGGGTTTTGTCTTAATAATGTTACTAACTCTAGTACAGCAGAGGTATTGGCTGTGCAGGATAATTTGAACTTTCCTGCATCAATTAGGTTAACTACCCTTTAAATTAGAGGAATCATATTAGTGCCCTTCCTGCTTCTAGATGCAGCCTAGCATATCAGCTTTACAAATAGTGTATCTTTTTTTTTTTCTTTTGCCCTTGTGTTTTTAGACTGTATTCCAACCTATGAAAATCAAAAATACCTGCTTTTCGGGATGCCTGAGTGGCTCAGTCGGTTAAGCATCCAACTTCAGCTCAGGTCATGATCTCACAGTCCATGAGTTTGAGCCCCACATCAGGCTCTGTGCTGACATCTCAGAGCCTGGAGCCTGCTTTAGATTCTGTGTCTCCCTCGCTCTCTGCCCCTCCCCAACTCTCACTCTGTGTCTCTGTCTCTGTCTCTCTCTCTCTCTCTCTCTCAAAAATAAATTTAAAAAAAAATTAAGTTAAAAAAATACCTGTTTTTTAAACTTAAAATTCAGAGATATTAATTAATTTTCCTCTCAATTGGAGATAGAATATTATTTTGGCAACATGCCCAAGAAGTTGTTTCATTTTTGTCACAGTTTAGTGGATGTTGTGATTTCTTCCCAGTATTAATTGAGGTTTGTTTTGGCTGGTTCTAACACAAATGCCCAAATAACAAAATTAAACAATGTATAAGTTCACTTCTGTCTCATGTAGAAGATGTCTGAAGTAGAAAAGTCCATAGCTAGTGTGACAGTTCAGTGGTATCAGGAATTCTGGTTCCTTCTCTGATGTTATTATGCTGTATTTAGCATATAACCACATTGCTCAAGAGGCTGCTTGAACTCTGCCCATCATATCAAAAGTCCAGGCAGCAGGAAAAGCAAAAGTCGTCAGAAGCTTACTCCGTCTTGGGGCACCTGGGTGGCTCACTTAATTAATTATCCAACTCTCTTTTTTGGCTCGGGTCATGATCTCACAGTAGTGAGTTCAAGCCCCATGTCAGACTCTGTGCTGAGTGTGGAGCCTACTTAAGATTCTCTCTCCCTCTCCCCCTCCCTGCATGCACTTTCTCTCTCTCTCTCTCTCTCTCTCTCTCTCTCTCTCTCTCAAAAAGAAAAAAAAAAAGTTTATTCTTTTTCTTTTAGGTGACATTCCAGAAATCCCACATAGTACTTCTGTTTATATCATATTGTCTAGAAGCCAGAAACAGAGCTTTATAAAGATGCAAGGGAGGTCAGAGAATATAGTCTTTTACCTAGGTGGAAATTGGTCTAGCTAAAATGAACAATTTTTTAAGTTGAAATAGAGAACTAATTGTCTCAGCAACTGTTGATGGCTTTCCAATGTGTGAACTTTGCTAGGCTGAGCTACACTTCCAAGTCCTCAAACACTGAGCTAGGTGCTGCAATGAAAGAATTGCACAGACATGATTGTAACTCCTAATCAGTTGACTTCAGTCTATGGGAAAGGAAAGTATACTGGGTGAGGCTGACCTAATCAGGTCAGCCTTTAAAAGAGGATTTAGGCCTTCTCTCAGAAAGACTACAAACGACCTGTGTTCACAGGGTTCCAGAGTATTCATCGTCTTCTCTTTCTGGCTTTCCTATAGGATTCCAACTTGCTAAGCCAGTCTCCACTACCACATTAATACCATGAAACAATTCCATAGAACACATCAATCTCTTTTTCCCATCCTCTGTCTCTGCGCGCGCGCGCACACACACACACACACACACACACACACACACACCTCTCTTGCTGTTTGAACTCTGATTTGAAAAGCAAAATTTGGCAATATCTATTCCCAGTAGTTCAGTAACTCCCTCAGCTTTTCCCCAACTATCTACCTTACCTGGAGCTACCCCTGTGACTTGAGACTGCTCTTTTTGCTTCAGAGATTGGGGTGTGGAGTATGTTATC
The DNA here is from genome assembly GCF_018350215.1 of Panthera leo. Taxonomy (NCBI): domain Eukaryota; kingdom Metazoa; phylum Chordata; class Mammalia; order Carnivora; family Felidae; genus Panthera; species Panthera leo. The sequence continues at coordinate 59,250,853 of NC_056695.1, read as the reverse complement.
ATCTGGCACTCGCTGTTGGTTCCAGAACAACCATTAGAGCTAATTTTAGCCACTGTGGTGTAAGAGGGATTTAGTTCGTGTTTCCCAAAAAGATAATTCCCAGCAACTCTGAGATAAATTTTGGGAAACAACTTTCTCTCTTGGCTTCAGTGTGGACACAGGAGAACAGAAACCCCAAGGCATCGCCGGCGTTAGGAAGAAAGGGGAAGGCAGTCTAAGGAAGCTGACACACAGAAAATGGAATAGTCAGAAAACTTTGTTTTTTAAAAGCTGTAGAAACTTATCAATCCTTCTCATGATTCATGTGTTCAAGCCCAGCATCTGGCTCTGTGCTGACAGCTCAGAGCCTGGAGCCTGCTTCAGTTTCTGAGTCTCCCTCTCTCTCTGCCCCTCCCTTGCTCGTGCTCTCTCAAAAATAAGTAAACGTAAAAAAAAATTTTTTTTAAAGAATATTCTGAATGCAATATGAAAGATAGATTGAATAGGAGAAAATAATACAGGAACACCTTTTAAAGCCATTCTATGTTTCTCTCTTCCTTCATTTCTCCCTCTGTAACCACCCTTCCTTAATTAGTCACAAGTGAAACTGCAGCAGAGCTATTTTAGAATTCATTTATTAAATAAAATAAGGATAAAAAAAAAAAAGAAACTTATCAATCTTGACATCCCTCAGCATTTTTAGATTAAGTGAGTCTAGAGAGCTGGTTAATTATTTGAACAGTTTAAGTTGTTTTTTTGTCACTTGCAAAAAAAGAATCCTAGCTGATATAACTAGTAAAGAATTCATTTTATGTATGATTAAAAGTAAATAGATATCTAATTCTGGTGTTGCTTAAAGTAATATCTGGGAACTTCTATAGTGTGTCAGACAGTGGCAGACTGCTGTTTTATTTGGCATGCAGACAATTTTCAATTTAGAGTTAAGTACCAAAACATAATCATTTGTTGATAATTCTGAGTATTGTGTATGAGAAATCCGTTAATTAAAAAATCACATATAGCCCTTATGTTTTGCCATAAAGATCAACGCGAATTATATCTATTCCTCTTGATCTGTTTTTGTGTGCCTGCCTGCCAAGAGATTCTATGCAAGGAAGATAATAGATGTGTTATGGGTTAAATTGTGTCCCTCTCAAAAATATGTTGAAGTCCTAACCCCTGGTACCAGTGAATGCGACCTTATTTGGAAATAGGGTCTTTACAGAGGTAATGAAGTTAAAATGAGGTCATGAGGGTGAGCCCTAATCCAGTATGACTGGTGTCCTTACAAGAAGAGGAAAATGTTTTGTGAAGACAAGGAGAGATCAGAGAGAAGCAGCCGTAAGCCAAGGAATGACAAGAGTTGACGGCTAACAACAGAAGCCAGAAAGAGGCAAAGAAGGATTCTCCTCAGAGTCTTAGAGCCTGACCCCGTGGACACCTTCATTTCAGACTTCAAGACTCTGCAGCTGTGAGAGAATAAATTTCCTTTGTCTTCGGCTACCCAGTCTGTGGTAACTTGTTATGGCAGCTTTATGAAACTAATATAATATGAACATTTCTACTTAAAAAATATAGAGGAAGAAAAGAGAAAAGTAAGTGAGAAGGGAAACCGAGTCCAGGATATTCCAGAGGATTAAAAATTTCTAGTATAGGAGATACTTACCAGATATTTTCCAGAAAAATGAAATGTGGGAAGGAAGGGAGGAGGCTGTCAACATGTCGTGAACACTTACAGCGGGGCTGGGCAAGGTGTTGAGTGCTATCCATGTTACCAGATTTAACTCTCATATCTTGGTGAAGTAGGTGTAATTATCATTATTTTACTGATGAGGAAAGGAGGTATAGTGAGGTTAAGTAACTTGCCCATTATCACATAGGTTTTAGGTGGTAAGATCTGAACTGTTTCAGTTCTACTTGAAAAATCTAATCTCTTTCTTCTAGACCAGGTGTCAGCAACCTATGGCCAGACACGCAGGTCAAATCTGGCCTTTTGGTTCTTGAAAATAAAGTTTTATTGGAACACAACCACACCTGTGACTGCTTTTACACAGTAGTAGTAGAGTTCAGTTGTCTCCACAGAGGCTTACTGCCTGCAGTGCTGAAAATCATTTCTATCTGGCCCTTTCCAGAAAAAAATTTCTGAACACTTTTCTTGACATGTACAAGAAAATCTGTATGTGAGGCTCTCTGGCTTTCCTGATGATGAACTCTTGAGTAAGTCCTTTTATGTCTGAGGCTGTTTTCATATTTATCAAATGTAGATAATACCTCTTAATGTTTTCCTGAGAATCATTTGATATAGTGAATGTTAATGAACTTTGTAAATTGTATAGAAACATACAAACCTAAGTAGTTAACAAAAGTAATAAAAACCCATTATTAAAAAAAAAAATCCCAGGCTCCTTGGTGACTCAGTTAAGTGTCTGACTCTTGATTTTGGCTCAGGTCATGATCTCAGGGTGGTTTGTGACACCAAGCCCTGCATTGGGCTCTGCACTGACAAGGCATAGCCTGGTACGGATTCTCTCTCTGCCCTCCCCCATACTCTCTCTCTCTCAAAATAAATAAATAAATAAATAAATAAATAAATAAATAAATAATAAACATTTTAAAAAGTCTCACTTTAATATTGAAAAAAACCACAATTATATGGCTTTAGATTTCTGTTAATTTATTTTATTGGGTTTGTCTTATTAAGAAAAATTATAGGCAGATTTACTTTCCAAGCTGCCTTCCTTGTTAAAGGGTCCCTCTGTGCAGGGTGGTCCTTCTCTCCTGGCGATCTGTTTGTTCTGTGATCAAAACTGATTTTTTTTTCTTCAAGAGGTATAATTTATCTATGTGGTGGGCCACCATGAGAACATTCCTCTCATTCCAAAAGAGGGAAGTTTTGAAATATAAAGACTTGGCCATCCCCTGATTAAGTCCAACAAATCTGATGCATTTCTTTAACCTTTATGTTTAGGTGGGAAGTTCTAAAAACATAAAGGCTGTATCATTTCATTCAGTGTCCTGTCCATATTCTGAAATTTTATTCTTTCCATATATTTTGGCAGGACATTCCCTAAGGGTCTACATTAAAGGCTGCTGGATCATAAAACATGTGCTCATTTTATCAGAACTCCTGTGATTGCTTGCTGTAGGTGCGTGGGCTAAGGTTTTAGGCTCAAAATTGTCTTTCTGGATCCATACCAATACCTAGACTAAACCCCAGCCTTATCTAATCCCCTTTCCTCATTGTGTTTTCAGTTGACCTGTTTGAGCCCAGGGTTGGTTCATCTACCTGTTTTCTATTAATAAGACACATTGTCACCGTGTGGTACGGCATAAGAGAAATCAGTTAAGTGGAAACATTTGCAAAGCCTTTCTGTTTGAATACAGAAATGTTAATACCATCTATTTCTGTAAGTTTTTGTGATATTTCAAAACTCAGACTCCGCAGTCTCTCTCCAAATGTTGACTATCTACTTTACCTTGCTCAGTTACATAATAACAGATGCTCAAAATTCTCTTTTAGGTGGGATGGTGTTTGGGAAGCATTGGTGTAGTTGTACTGGTTATACTGATTCATGAGAGCTAATTGTTAAAAATATCAGAAATTTTGTGAGCTGGTTGTTAAAAATAACCATTAATAAGAATGAAATTATATAAGTGTACGGTTAAATTACAATAAAAACAAGAGTCATAAAGTCTCAAAACTTATCACTTCCTAATTGTTATACTACATTTTACTATTCTCTCTTGGAGGTATTTTCACATATGTCTATCTTAGAAATACTGGGTAATGGTATGCCACTGTATATCTGTTCACACCTCCAGCATTTTGTCATGTCACATTGCCTGCTTGAAATTGGCCACGGTGGGAGTATTTTTCCCACGGAAGTTAGCAGATGCGACAAACTAGAGCTTTTTTATTGTTGTTTCTTGAAGAGCAGGATGTTAAACTTTTACTAGTGCATAGCTGTTGAAAAGTCCTGTGACAATGACGACGACGACAACAACAACAACAACAACAACAAAGAATAGTCCTGTAACATTTCCTTGCTGCACACACGAGTTCCCTATGTCCATTCATTACTGTACAGGTAAAACGAATTAGGAGTTGCTTTGGTAGAAAGAAACCTCTCTGTCCATATGTGGAATGGCCTTCTTCTCCTCACCACATAGTATTAGCTGCATGAGAGCAAGAACTTTGTCTGTCTTGTTCACCATGAATTGTCAGCATTTGAACAGAGTGTAGACAGAGAAGTTGTTCAGTATTTGCTGAATGTACTGCTACATAATGATATCATGAATAGCAAAATTATCACTGTCACAGAAAGTACTTATAAAACACTTGTAGTGTACCAGAGGCTATTCTGTATATATTAACTCCATTAATTTTTATAGCGATTTTATGGTATAGATAGCATAATTTTAATTTACAGATGAGGAAATTTAGGCACACAGAAACTAGGGTAGGTTTTCCATAATCATACATGAATAACTATGCATTTATCAGAAATAGTTTCTATAACATTGTAGCTTGCTTGTAAATAAACTGTAGCACATTTTCATAATTTTGCATGATTAAATATCTGAATTCTTTTTAGTGTGGGCTTTATTCAAATAGTTAGAAGCTTTAAAGTTTTTCTTCCAAGATGGCTAACTTAAAAACTATTAATCTTACTGTATCTAAATGCTATTCACTTATATACTTTGGTGCTTTTAGAAGTCTTTTCAAATTATATTTCTTATGATTTGAGAGCTTAGGCTCTTGTTGTGACTGATCTCTATTTCATTCTAATGACTGGTGGCATTTCTCACTTCTGAGAATGGTTTGTGATCCTACAAGTCCGCATTCTGGTGTCTACCTGTGCCACTTGGTTCTGAGACTTAGTTTCTTGGTAGGCATCATTGTTGGATTAAATGATTCAGTCATCAACCTCTCTAAGCAGATGGCAGAACAGTCATGCAGTTGTAAGGAGAGGACTGTATGTATGTCTAAAGATTACAGGTTGGAGATATTTTTAAAAAATGAAAAATATTCTAAGTTGGAAACTTTATTCTTGGCAACTTTGGGGTTGCTAGATTATTCCAAGTTTCATTAGGAAGAACGCTGACTGTCATCAGGAGGTTGGCATTGAGAAAATTGCCCATCACTTCCCAGTAGGTAGACCTACCTGCTTTCTGCTTGAATATTTCAGTGAGTTGATGACAGTGACTCATCATGCTCCTCACAAAGGTTAAAAACTAAGCAAAAGATTTTTGATAAGTTAAAAGTTTAATGCAGTGAATTGGAGTCCATGGACATTTCTTTAAAAGTTTTCAGCAAATGAGCTTGTAGACACTGTCTCATTTGACAGCTACATCCCCATGAAATTAGATTTTTACAATATGAGTCGGGTAGGTATGACAATTTAAGTAGAAAATGGCATTAAAACTTGTGGGTTTTTTTTTTTTTTTTCATTTCAAAGAAAAGAAAGAGACAGGGCGGAGGTTTGTGGAACATGCTGGTGCTAACAAATGGGAATTTTGCATCTGGCTCCTAGTTAACCAGTATTTCTGCTTTGAAATGATAGCATGGAACGATCTCTGGTTGTGATCCAGGGAGTGACAAGAAAATGGCTGACAACAGAAGCTGAGTTTTCCAGTTATACTTGTATGTGTGAGAGAAAACTTGGAGGAGCAAACATACTGTACCTACACTTAAATGTCTTTTTTTTTTTTCTTTTTACGACAATAGCAGCAACACCAAGACGATTAGGTGCCAAGTCGTCAGAACCGTGCTTTTCCGAGTATGTCGGTCCCTCAGTAGTTACCCATCATTTGGTTCTTCCTCAAACAATACATCACCAGACTGACCCGGGCGTGTCCTAAACATAGTTTTTCTGAAAAGGCAAATTTCTCCTTGACCCAAGCAAGAAAGTAAAAAAATAAAAAAATAAAGTAAAGTGATTTTGTGCTTATATTTATGCCTGAGAAAAAAAATACATCTAACTTTTCATTTACTTCAGATAAGCAGGTATTACTTCAGATACTTTTTCCTAAATTAATTACTGTAGTCTGTGCATATGGAAAGCCTTTATTGCGTACTTATTCATTAGTGTCTAGATGCCTCTTACTGAAGGATATTGATGGAGTGTCATCACTTGCTGAAGTTTAGAATTTCTCTGAAAATATCAACACACAAACTTTATAATTCGTCTTTTCATATATCACTCTAAATGCCTCCTTTGGCTGTTTTTATGCAGCAGCCCTGGGACAAATTGTGCCCTTGTGGTGGGGAACAGATATAGTGAGAGCCTTCATTCCACCTGACGTGCCCTGGCAGGCCCAGCCTTGGACACACCTCATCATGTCTCGCCTTCTGGCCACATTTTCTGCAGGCTGATTTTATGCGGTCACCTCACAGATTCAGTGAAAAGACCTCCACTGTACTCGCGTTTCTGTGTCAGTATCAAAACAGTATGCTCCAGTGAATTGCTTGATAAAAGGTTGCAAATAAAGTTGTGGTTCCGAAGTGATTTTCTGTCCTGGAGGAAGAGGCTCAGGGCAATCCCACTAAATCACTGTGAAGAGGTTTGTCAGAGTCTGACTGTAGCACAAAGAGCAATTAGGGCTGTGCTCCCACCTGAGATTCAGAAACACAGAGAATAGTAACTAAAGAAAAGCAAAGTTGTCTGAAACTCAGGAGACTAGAAGCAGGTTGTGTCAGACCAAAGTGACGAGCCTAAGGCACCATATGAAATTGTAAAGTCAGGGTGAAGAAGGTTCTGTGTCAGTGACAGGTGACACTGGCTCAGGAGATCACGGTTTCAAACTCATAATGTAGAATACTTTAAGTCAAGAGATTTTTCTAGAGGCAGAGAGAATTCAGGTCGCTCTAATTGCTGAAGTCTTGTTAACAGATGCAAGTTTACAGTTCATATAATTCCACCCAATTTCTTCTAGTAGTGTTAGAATATTCTGCTTCATATTCAGATATACTATAATTCTGAATTAAATGTGGTATTATTTTTGGTATCTAAGCAAAAAGAAGATCAGAATATCATTCACATTTTATTGGGGCTGGCCACTTTTTTTTTTTTTTTTTTGAGACAGAGACAGAGTATGAGCAGGGGAGGGGCAGAGAGAGAAGGAGACACAGAATCTGAAGCAGCCTTCAGGCTCTGAGCTGTCAGCACAGAGCCCCACGAGGGGCTCGAACTCACAGACCGTGAGATCATGACCTGAGCTGAAGTCGGATGCTTAACCGGCTTAGCCACCCAGGCGCCCCTGGGGCTGCCCACTTTCTTACCAGGCAGCTCTAGTATCCAAAATCATACTTCTAGGCAGTTTTCAAGTTTATAGATTTTTTTCTATTCTGGCCAGTTGCCTGAATCAAAGTGCTAGTCTGTTTTATTCTCCGGTAACTTTTTTCTCCTGGGATACCATGAAAGCTCTCTGAGGAAAATCACCTGTTCTAACTTGTTTCTATTTCTTTGTTTCAAGCAACAGCCATTGGTTCAGATTAATTTATTTAATACTACAAGATAGTTTATTGTAACAGTGATAGATAATTCACAGAAGGACATGCTGAAAAACTAGACCCTTGGAAGAAAGTCAATTTGGAACAACTCTAGTAGCTCATTAGTGAGAATATCTGGACAATCTCTTTAAGGTTCTGTCTGTACTCTAGCCTGTTTCCAACCATCTTCTGTCCTTGCATTCCCCCCACCCCCCCTCCCCCCAGGAATCAAATTTCAGAGGGAAAAAGAGAGAACGATTTTTGTAGCTTGGGTACCATTCTGTAGGTTGAGGTCCACTTGATTGTCCACCAAGATCATAATGGAATAACAGGGGAAGAATCACTCCAAAGAACTGCAGATCATTCAATGGTGATTGGGAATATTACCTGACAAATTAAAATTCTGTATGTAATTCATTATAAATATAATCTGTATGCTTACAATTAGATCTGTATGCTTGAAGTCCAATGTGTTAAGTTAAAAAGCGTCCAGGATAGTAGGAGGGAGTTTAGTGATTCTTTAGGGTTTTGTTCTTTTATCAAAATATGTGTAGTAAATGCCTAATTGTCTAGAAAATATATAGAAAAGTTATAATGAATAGATCGAAGTTGCCGTCAAGTAACAGGACAAACAAGTTTCCAAATGAAGTGCCAATGCTTATTTCTAATCATGATAATTTTAGAAGCCTATAATCAAACTGGAGCAGTATAAAGATTAAATGCAGTGACTTTGGGCTCACTAGTGTAAATCGTGGTTCTGCTGCTTACTTGTAGGACACTGGGAAAATCTCTCAACCTCTCTATTTCCATTTCTCCATCTCTAAAATAAAGATACGTAATATATTTTTGCACTGATCTCTTCAGTATTAAAGGGGATAATAATATTTTTGATGTTCTTGTATTGCATAAATGGTAGATACTATATTTTCATCAGTATTCTTAAGAGTATGGACCACAAATCATGAGAAGACCAGTGTGTTATCATTCTAGGGCTACTATAACAAAGTACCACAAACTAGGTGGGCTAAACAACAGAAATTTATTATCTCACAGTTCTGGAGGCTGGAAGTCCAAGATCAAGGTATTGGCAGGGTTGATTCATTCTGAGGGCTCTGAGAGAAGAGCTCTGAGGGAAGAATCTTTTTCAGGACTCTCTTGCTTTGCAGATGCCATCTTCTCCTTGTGTCTCTTGTCATTATCTTCCCTCCATATGTGTCTCTGTGTCCAAAGTTCCGCTTTTTGTAAGGATCCCAGTCATATTGGATTAGAGCCCATTCCAAAGACTCCATTTTTAACTGGATTACATTTGAAATGACATTATCTCCAAATGAGGCCACATTCGGGCATACTGGGCTTTAGGACTTCAACATCTGAATTTGGGGGGAACATAATTCAATCCATGATGACAAAGTTACATTCAGAGTAGTTGAAGAATCTGTGGCTGTTTAGTCTGGAGGAGAAAATGCTGCAGCATGCAGAGGAAAAAGTCTGATAAATGCGTTCATATGATGTAATGAATAGCATTTAAGGAGGTTAATGCAGTGTTTAGTATATTATAAACATTCCATAAATGTCAGCTTTCTGATTCTGTCTCTGTCTCACTTGGACAAACATTTATTGAGTACCTACTATGTACCAGCTGTATTGTTGAACAGAGAAACCATGTATGCAGGATTAGACTCGTTTTGTGTGGCCCCAGGATTAAACTCCAATTAATGTGTACCAGTTATGTAGGGATATATTTTTATTTCATGAGAAATAAAGTTCTAAAGGGCAGTGCTATTCAAAGATGAAATGGGCTGCTTTTGAGGTAGCAAACCTCTCAATTTTATATATTGAAACACATTTTGAAAAACGAAGTACCTGGCATAATTTTATGGCACTTATAGAGTCAAAGGAAAATTAAGGTAACTCAGCATCCTTTAGAATCCTTCCCTATTCTTAATTTCATTGTTTAGTAATTCATTTACGTAATCTCTATGCCCAGTGTGTGGCTCGAACTCACAACCCCAAGATCAAGAGTTACAAGCTGTGCTGACTGAGCTAGCCAGGCAACCCTACTGTTGTTTTAAAAGGGACTAGGGTGGGACACCTGGGTGGCTTAGTCACTTAAGCATCTGACTTCGGCTCAGGTCATCATCTCATAGTTCATGAGTTTGAGCCCCACGTCCGTCTCTATGCTGAGAGCTCAGAGCCTGGAGCCTGCATTGGATTCTGTGTCTCCCTGTCTCTGCCCCTTGCCCACTTACACTCCTCTCTCAAAAGTAAATAAACATTAAAACAATTTAAAAAAATAAAAGGGGCTATGGCAAGGGTGGCAAGAAAGCTTAAGACAACAGGTATGCAATCTTTGTTTTAAAGAAAAGTACTCTAATTTCTTCTTATTTACATGGGAAGACTTTTTGTAATTCCAGGAACTGTTGAAATGGTAGAAGAGAATCAACTCAACCAGTATTTCTTCTGGTCTTTCTCGGGTCTTTCAACTCTGATTTCAAGAAGATACCACTGTTGGGGTGCCTGGGTGCTCAATTGGTTAAGCGTCCAACTTCAGCTTAGGTCATGATCTTGTGATTCGTGAGTTCAAGCCCTACGTTGGGCTCTGCACTGACAGCTCAGAGCCTGGAGCCTGCTTTGGATTCTGTGTCTCCCTCTCTGTCTGCTCCTCCTCTACTTGTGCTCTCTCTCTCTCTCAAAAATAAATAAAACATTAAAAATTAAAAAAGAAAAGAAGACAGCATTGCTGAATGGATGGAAAGTGTTCTGACAAAACCTCAGTATGGTTGTTTAAGAAGACTGGGAAAGGTTGCATAATAAAGCCCTTTTGGCACTGAAACATCAAGTTCCTTCCAAGTAGGGAATATGCTGCTATGACTTCTAAATAAAGGCAAATGTTAAATTTATTTTTCTTTCATCCAATATTAAGGAATATGATACCACACAAAGTTAAATTTCAAAATGAAAACAATTTAAAGACTGGTAAAATTTAAATTTTAGAATAGAGTTTAAGGACACAGATGAAGTTATGTTTGAAGCTTCAGGACTTTAAGGAAAAGTAAATGTAAATTCATATAAAAACCCATTATTTATAAAATGTAGACTTCAAAGTTTTTATTACTTAAGTTGTAGGATAAGACTATAGGAAGTAAGTGTCTTATGCTTTAAGATTGTCTATATTATGTTTGTATTGCAGCTGATGGAGAGTAGAGATTTGACTTCTAATAAATGATTAGACAACATAAATATACAAGCTTAAACTCTCTATGGTTGACTTACACTGGTATCCCCTAAAGGTCGTGTTTTCCAGTTGTGAGGACTTTGTGTAGTATGGTCTCATATTGGCTTTTGGCTTGGGTCTGTGACTTGCTTTGGCCAGTGGGACATTTGCAAGTGTGAGGCTTGTTAGAGCACTTGAATGTTGGGGCTTGTTTCTTGGAACCAGAATTTACAGCCATTTCTGTAAATCAGGCTAGATATTGAATGATGAGAGGTTGATATGAAAAGAGACCATGGAGGAGAGGGCATTCTTGGGTATTCTTGCCCCATTTGAGCTCCCATTTGCATATAGACCCATGAAGGACTTCAGTTACAAAAGAACCATCCAGCCTGCTAATAATCCCAGTCAACTCACAGAGGCATGAGAAATAATTATTGTTGTTTGAAGCCACTCAATTTCGGGATGATTTGTTACTCAAAAATAGATGACAGAAATACTACTTTTTAAGTTATTTTATTTATAGCTTTTGTTTTCCATTACGGTTTTATTTTGTTTTCAATAACTTCAGAAGAAAACTGTGTTTGATGAGGCAATGGTTGAATTAAATACCTACTGTTGATTTTACAGTATATTCCAGAATCCAAATGCATAGTTTTTAGGCAAGTTGTATGAACATAGTCTAAATTGCTCCCTAAGAAGAAGAGATTTTATGAAGAACTATAACATTTTAAAGGCTTCCATGAGAGCTTTAAGTAGGTTGCAGTAACTTATTAAATGATATATTCAGTCATGCATTTTAAATGTATGTAGTAGCTAATTACATTTGTACTTATTCTTTATCATGAACCAAGTCACTAATGAGTTTTGGGGCACAATATAGATAGGAAATTCTTTGGGAAAACAAACTAGAGAAATTTTTTTCCCACCAAACTGAAACTGAAGTTGATTATTTGTCCACAGATAATTCCCTTTTTAAAAGAATTTGCTTCAGGGTTCCTGAAAATTGCAATTTCTTTCTGTGTTTATATGAACTACTATTGAATTTTGAAAAATGACATATTAAACTTCACAGAAGCCCTCCATTATATTATTCATTGTAAAGAACAAAATATGCCTTTATTTTCAGATTATTCTAAAAAAAAAAGAAGTAAGCGTCTGTGTATCTTGTAAATCATGAATAAATGGATGTTACATATAATGGCAGTGTAATTGTAATCTCAACAGACAAAATCAGAAAAGAAGTTTTTTGAGTTAAAGTTGTTTGTAATTCGTTGCTCCTCATCAAACATAAATGTAAATAGTAAATTAAATAATGTGGCAGTAGATTTAATGAAATTTAAATGTCTATACCTATCTTTTATAAGAATTTTAGTAAGGTAATATTATTACTTTGAATTATATAATGCTTAACAATTTATACAGTTCTTTCCCAGACTTAAAAAAATTTTTAATGTTTATTTATTTTTGAGAGAGAGAGACACAGAGAGAGAGAGAGAGAGAGAGAGAGAGATCTCGAGTCAGGGAGGGACAGAGAGAGAGAGAGAGGGAGACACAGAATCTGAAGCAGGCTCTAGGCTCTGAGCTGTCAGCACAGAGCCTGACATGGGGCTCGAACCCACGAACTGTGAGATCATGAGCAGAAGTTGGAGTCTTAACCAACTGAGCCACCCAGACAGCCCTATCAGACTTTTTAATTAATTGGTTACTAAGTGTCAAGCACTATGAAATTCTAAGGTATCCAAGTAAACTCAATAGATATATAACATGGATCTCAGAATGTATGGTCAGTGTCATCATAATGTAGGAAGTGGTAGATATTCTCCTATACTAACTGAGAAGATTTCATGATGTGGGCACTTGTACCAAATTTAGGATAATACTGCCTGGGAAGATCATCAAATGTGAAAGTCTAGGGATGGGAGAACATGGTATGTGCCTCCCCCCCACCTGCAAGAACTAAGAGGGGAAAATGATTAATAATTCTAACTCATTAGTGTACAGCTTCTAGAAGGGACATGGCAAGGATTGAGAGTAGAGAGATTAGTACTATCTAGATCAAAATTGGCTTTTGAAGCCAAACTTAATGTCAAGAAATTTAGATTCTTTTCTAAGGAAATAGGGAAATAGGAAATAAGAAGCCATTAGGAGGAAGACATGATCAGATTGCATTTAGAAATTTTACTCTGATTTGACACAGTTAATACATTGAGCAGGGGCAAGAATGCTTGCAAGGAGCCATTAGGAGGCTTCTGGGAGAATCCAGACAATAAATGATTGAGCATGTAACTCAATGTAACTATGACATTAGAGAGAAGGTAATAGAAGTGCAGAGGTAGAATGAATAGCATGTGGTGATATATTAATTGTAGTGGGTTGAGGAAGGGGGCATGTTGAGTTTATTTTCCAAGGTTTATGGTTTGAGCAACAGGATGCATACTGCTTCCTGTTGCATAAGTCATAAATGTGTGAAATAGGAATATAAGAGAAAAAGTGAGTGTTGGGTTAATATTAATAAATTTCTGTTGATGGAGTTTCATTTGTAGGTACTTGTTCAACAGATAAGTAAGATTTATTGTCAAGAGTTGTATGGAAAATGTGTCGAGAAGAGGAGAGGGTGGGGAATAGGAACATGTGGAGAACTTTAATAAAAGGCTGTACAAGGGAGAAAGGAAACAAAAGATGGAGGAGGATGTGTGGACAAGGGACAGATTTAGGTTAAATTACTTTGAGCAGAAAGGAGAAAGAAATATAAGACAAAGGACAGGAATAAATGGCAGTGTCTGAGGACACACCAGGAAACTGATTATAGAGCATATTATCTCACATAAGTCTGTCTCTCTCGAGCACACATACAACAAGTATGATGTTATTAGTTGCTAGATAGTAGAACTAGAACTTGAGGTTACGTAACCTATAAAATGTCACTTACCTGGTATATCACAGAGCTAAAACAATCCCTGGTGTCCTGACAGCTGAATCCAGGGTACATTCCTCTAGAGGCAGTGGGCACAGGGACTTTTTAATTGGTAGCTACCACAGAGTATTGAGCTCTGGCTGACAAGTGAGTCAGTCAATTAAAATAATCAATTACAAGTAATCCTACATCTTGATAGTGAAAATTGAATTTTCCTTTTGAACCTAAATTTCTAATCACATAATTTTTGTATGATCCAGACTGGACTGAGTTTGTCTGACATATTTGCAATAAAGAAGCATTAGCGATGTGTGTACTAACCAGATCTACATCTCTTGATTCCAGCTGTGTATGCTTCCCACTGCCTGTGCCATTTAACGTTGGTCAAGAATGACCCATTCATTGTCTAGTGCTCAAAAAAAAAAAAAAAAAGAACACTTGGCCTTATGGTTTTAGAGGAAGATTCACTTACTTGAACAATCACAGAAATGAATGGCGGGAGAAATATAACAAGAGAAAGGTGGAGAAAATGTTTTACCCTTGTTCATTATTCTTATTATTTGTGTAGAATTAACCCAGTATCTTCTTTACTTTAAGGCTTTTATTACCAAGCACAGAAGTTTTATTCTTGCATTTAGACTATTAGATGTTTAGCATTTTTTTTCTTATTTTGGACTCAAATTGCATAGGACATGCATTATTCATGGGCAGAAAATGTGGTAGTATGCACACTTGCATAAACATCATATGTAGGGTAGTTTAAATTTAGAAATAGTATTTGGCCTTCTGCTTCAGGAGACATCCTACTAAATCATACAATGACTAAAGCTTGTGATAGACATTTATCAATCCACCATGGGATGCCTGCTGTGACAAGCTGTCTTCAGGAACAGAGGATTTGCGAAGATAAAGTTACACTGGGTTTGCTCTATAAAAGGAAAGCCAAATGTAAGTGTGCTTCATTGTAACCTAACAGTACAGGTCTTCGACTTGCTGGAACAGTTTTAAGCTTAAATGACTCCTGACTCCTAACAGATGATATATGAAACCATATATCCTGGATTTTTGTTAGGAAAATGTAGTCACCATGCTGTGACTGTATGTGCTGTTGCCAGCTTGTCTCCTTCAGATCTCTCCTGAATTCATGCCAGTCCCAATTCTTCCCCACCTGTGAACTAAAGCTGCCCAACATTGATCACCAGGATCTATAAAATGTCATGTTCAATGGTTGTTTCTCAGTCCTTAGGTGAAAGGACCTATGAGATGTATTTGACTAAGTTTGTCACTGTCTGCTTTTCTTCAGTCACTTTGTTCACATGGCCTCCAGTTTCTTGGCTCCTCTGAACTTCACTAGATTCTCTCTCTCGACTTTATGGTCTTTAAATATTGGATTCCTCAGGGCTCAGTCCTTGGACCTTTACTATTCTCCATCTGTATTCACTTTGGAAACGATCTTGTTCATACCTAAGGCTTTTAACTATCTAAAGCTAATGGCTCCAAATTTTGTATCTCCAGCGTGGACTGCTCACCTGCATTTTGAACTTGTATATTCACAACTACTTGAATATGTAACAAACATCAGAAATTAATAAGTTCAAAAACAAGCTTGCATTTCTCTTTATCTTCTACCCCCTCTTCTCATAATCTGTCCTGTCTCAGAATGTGGCAAATCCATTTTTCAGTTACTCATGTCAAAACCTCAGTCACCTTTGATTCCTTTCTTTCTGTCACAGCTCACATCCAAGCTGTCATTGTACCTTGTCACCCTAGCCTTCACATGTTTCTGCTTTCAGAGTACTTCTCGCCTTCCACCACTGCTTCCCTCACTTGAGTCCCTCCGTTTCTTTTTTTTTTTTAATTTTTTGTTAACGTTTATTTATTTTTGAGACAGAGAGAGAGAGAGAGAGAGAGAGAGAGAACATGAACAGGGGAGGGTCAGAGAAAGAGGGAGACACAGAATCTGAAACAGGCTCCAGGCTCTGAGCTGTCAACACAGAGCCCGACGCGGGGCTCGAACCCACCTGCGAGATCATGACCTGAGCCGAAGTCGGCCGTTTAACTGACTGAGCCACTCAGGCGCCCCTAGTCCCTCCGTTTCTTGACAGGATCATTGCAATTGCTCCCTAATTCTTTTCTCTGTTTCCACTCTTGCTGCTCTACAGACTGTTTGTGACATAGCTTCCAGAGTGAGCCTTTTAAAGCATAAGTCAGATCTTAACTGTCCCTCCACTCAAAATTCAATGGTTTCCTGTTTCACACTGGTGAAAAATTCAGAGTCTTGACTGTGACCCTTTATGGCCGTACAAGATCTGACCTCTCCGTCCTCACACTTGTCCCCATTACCCAGTCTCCCAATACTACCCCTCTTCCGCCATTTCCCTCAAGCCCACCTAGCTCTGTTCTGGCCATGACAAACCCCTATGGGTTTTATGAGTATACAAAGCCTGGTCTCACTTTTGGACTCTGGTACTTACTATTTCTTCTGCCTGGGATATTTTTTTCCTTGTGTCAGCCTGGCTCATGCTGTGTCTTTTTTCAGGCACCTGTTAAAATGTCACTTTATCTGAGAGGCCTTCTTTTATCTCTATGTGATAAAGGGTATCCATGTTACAAGACATCTACCTTTTTTGTGTTTGTCACTGTTTGACATGATATTTGCTAGTTTATTCCCTGTTGCTGTTAGGTACTTTATTTATTTATTTATTTATTTATTTATTTATTAATGTTCATTTATTTTTGAGAGAGACAGAGACAGAATCCGAGTAGGTTGGGGCAGAGAGAGAGGGAGGCACAGAATCCGAAGCAGGCTCCAGGCTCCGAACTGTCAGCACAGAGCCCGACGGGGGGCTCGAACCCACAAGCCATGAGATCATGACCTGAGCTGAAGTTGGACAGTCAACCGACTGAGCCACCCAGGTGCCCCGGTAATTACATATTTAAAATTAGAATTGCATACTTCTTAGTAGGCAATTAGAATAGTTAGCTCCATGGAAGCAGGGACTTTATCTGCTCAGTACCTACTATAGGTAAGGCCTGAAACCTGGTAAGTTCCCCATAAATATTGATAAATGAATGATTATAATGATTATGTATGTTTTCTTGCTTCCCAAATGTAACACATATTTTTACATAGGTTAATTCAGCCAAAGCAAAACTCCCCACTACCTACCAACTATTCCTTACTTTGTAAATAACTTCTTAGCTCTCTGGCCTTGATTTCTGCATAGACAGTTCTCAGCTGAAAAGGGCCAGACTAGCAGGAAGTGTAAATGCAGGTCTAATTCATAGGAACATTGGTATTGAACTATAAACACAAACACACTTAACCTCTTACACCTGGGTTATGAGTCATGATAATGGCACAACTCACAGTAAAGGCTCTGATCTGCTGGCAGATTGTGAACTACAACAGTGACTTGAGTTCTGTTACGTATAGTACTTTCTTTCCAGGAGTGAAATGTCCATTGCAGGAATTTTCTTTTAATATGACAAAAATACAATTTACTTAAAAACATCTTCTTCAGGATTTATACTTTTTATCCCATAAGTTGAAGAACTCTGCATTGACATTAAAAAAAAAAAAAAAATGCTGATAGGCAATAATGCAGAGTGACAGAGCCCAGGCTCTGGTCGGCCAGTGGTGGCTTCGAATAGCAGCTCTTCCAGATATTAGTTCCCTGAATTGGGGCAAGTGATAACCTTTCTCAAGTTTAGTTCCTGGGCTATAAAATGGGCAGAATAGTAGCATCATCCCGTAGAATTGCGCTGAGAACTAAGTGAGGCAACACATGAAAACACTTAGAAAAATTCCAGAGAAAACTCTTGCAGCTTTTTTTCTATTGGTATTGTTAGCATTACACTTACTTGTTTCATTGTCCCTGAGTTGAATGTCCTCCCTCCAGTGGTCGTACTTCTCCAGTTACAAGTGCAGTCTACTGTACTGAGAACAGATTTTTGTGGGAAAACTGAGATTGTCACCTGTGTTTGAGAATTACATGTTTTTCTAAATTCTTTTTTAAATTCCAAGGGGTTGTTACATTAAATTTTTGTGCTGTGTTGCCTCAGAAGTGTGCAAGAGTGTTTTGTCCTCCCACATAAAAGAACAAAATAACTTAAAAATGATTAAAATTAAAAAGTCAATTTAAAATGTCTTAAAAATGGGCTCATATGTCTTTATAACATATTTTCCACCTGCGAACTAATGCTACAGAAGTTTGCATCATGTGTTAGTGAGTATTTCTGTAGGAAAGTGCTAATGTTTCCTAAGTAGCATATGGGCTATTAGATCTGATACGTGGGAATAACTGTGCAGCAATCTTGGAAAATTATTCAAGGATTTGTTACAGAAGAAAAAACAGAATTTCTAGAGACACAAAAATCAAAATACCAGCTTGAATATTATAATGACACTTTGTGGTTATATATCACCTTTCTCAAATGCTTCACACCTATTTTCTCATCTAAAAACATCTTCTGTAAATTAATACAGTAGCGGGTATTAGTCGTCTTCCCAATATGAAGGGAAATCTCACTCGAGAGTTCACTACTGTGTTTGTTTGTACCATTTGAGATCTTCTGGAGTTCACATATTTAATATTTGCATTATTTTACTGGAAGCAAGAAGGTTGTCAACTGTAAGCATGATCTTCCAATGCAACAGCACATGTTGAAAATATATCCTGTTTAACTCAGGTTCTCTTACATGTGCTGAAATAAATAGCTATTAGCACCAAAAAATAGTATTCTATTATTCTATTGAGAAAACTAATTTACCTAAACTGTAGGTGAGACTGTTGATAACTATAACTCTAAATCAAATAAACATGCATTTATTTACTTGTCTATCAAACGTTTAATATGCACTTACTATGCACCCACTAACTGTAAGATGCTGAAGAGACAGTTTCGATTATACTCAATCTCTGCTGTCACGAAAATTAAGTTTCTTGGTTACAAAATAAATCCATCTTCAGTAACGATTTTAGTAGCATCATTGAATTTTAAAGGATAATATCTAATATAAGATGAAATAATGACTTAACGATAGATGTAAACGGGAGCCAAAGAAATTAGTTTGGTAATTTGTGTTCCATAACTAGTCATTGTCAGGTATTCAGCTGTCTAAACATATGTGTTCTCTACACTTGGGTAAAATCTGTGCCACTGCTCGCCTATCAGTGTGACTTTAGACCTAGAAGACACAGGAGGAATTGTGACCCTTCTTCCTAAGATGCGAATAATGATGGCAGTTGCTATCTGTATGAAGGAAAGTGCCCAAGGTAAATGATAGCTGGTCAGCATTTCCTTCTATTCTGTATGTATATCTAGTCATGTATATCTAGTCTTCTTTTTGACATGAACCTGAACTCAACATTTATCAGAATTAATGGTGCATAAAGTAAAAATGAACCCATTAAAATTGTATTAAGATGACTTTCTGTAATGCAAGCAAATAGGAATCTGTATACAACAGAAGGAAATTTCCCACATTCGGATATTAAATTTACAAAAAAAAAAATGTAAAAGTCAAAGTACATTCACTTAGTTCTTTCATTCAGTATTCCCAGTTTTCCTTTCTCATGAAGACCTGCAGGTTTTTGCTCTTTACTTAAGTCTTGTGCCCTTGTTCCTTCTTTGAGTCCTTTTCAGTCTAAACACACAGGTTTAAACACATTGTTTAAGCTCACTATTGTTTACAAGACCAAACTTCCTCACCTTGTTCTCTTTCAGTCTCACCTGTCTAACATATCCCTGACTCAGAATGTTAGCTTTCTACACTGAGACATTTGGCAACTCAAAGAGTCTTAGGAGCATTGCTGAAGGCCTAGTTTGGCTTTCTTGTCCATCAGTCTGCAGCCATAGATATCAACCTTTTCAAAGTCCAAATAAAAATTATATCCTCCTGGGCAGAGAATAACCAATGGCCAATTAACTCTTGTAACTTGAGGTAATACTTTCCCAGCTAGCCAAGTTATTCCCAAATAGTTTTTCCTAAATGGAAAGAGAACATTTGACTATCTGACTTCAGTATCCATTGCTTGAACCCTGGGTGTTATTACATAGTCAGTACAAATTTTCCAGGGCTCCCTGCCAGTCTCCCATGGCCTACTTCTGGATGATACTAAAGGAGCAACTTTTCTGATACTGGTGGGAGAAATAGTTCTCCATGATCTTGCATATCTTCTCATTATTAGATTAGGAATACTTGATTTGACAACAGTAATATAAAATATGTCAACTACACGAAGAGAAATGGTCGCCTAGATAGCCCAAGACTTAGAGGCAAGCCAAAAGGTTATCTGAGCCTAGTAAATACCTCATATTTTGCATGGGTCACCATTAGCAGAGAGTTAGTATAATCAGTTTTCTGTATTCATCGACAATAATATCCAGATTCTGAAAATCTTCCTCAGAGATATTTGCTCTAAAAGGCCATTCCTTACAACCCATAGCAAAATAGGTAACTATAATCCATACAGGCAAGGGAATTGGATTTCCCTGATTAGTTTGGACTTACCTAGAATTTGGGGAGGTGTTCACCTGCCTATGAATATAGGGACATGTTCAGGAGGGATGGATACCTGGAAAAACAGGATTCTGTTTAAAGGAAGAGTTGGTCTATGATAGTTAGGTAAACCATAGTACATTCTATAAACAGAAATGGATCTTTTGTGAGGCTAGCCTGGATTTCTAGGTATTTCCAGACCTATCAGAGCCCACTAAGAGACATACTTTAATTTTGAACTTTAAAAAAGTTTATAAAGTTTTCACTTATATGGATCCACTTCTAGATCCTCAAGAGGACCTCATCTCAGATATCTCTATGCCTTTACGCATTACTGTTATGGGGCGCCTGGGTGGCTCACTAGGTTAAGCCTCTGACTTCAGCTTAGGTCACTATCTCAGGGCTTGTGAGTTCGAGCCCCACATCAGGCCCTGTGCTGACAGCTCGGAGCCTGGAGCCTGCTGCAGATTCTGTGTGTCTCTCTCTCTTCCCTTCCCCTGCTCATGCTCTGTCTGAGCATGTTTAATGTTTAAATAAACATTAAAAAAGAAACATCACTCTTATTGAAGTCATTAGGTTGAAAGAATAGAAATTGACAGGAAACTAAAAAAACAAAAACTTTATTTTCAAGACCTATTCAAACTTGCTTGGGAGGGGGATTGGGGAGCAAATATTTTCTGTACTTTGAGAGAAATTTAGGACATGTCCAGTTACTTTTTTGGTGATTTTCTGATCATAAAATTTCAATAAATTCTGGACAAACATATAATCTCCTTCAGTAAATGTCCAGGCCCATATAAAACTCAATATCATGAACTCTTCTTAAACCTAATACTTAACCTCCCCAAACTCTGCCTTTCATTAGGCAGGATGCTGGCAGTGGGATAGAGGATTATGCATGACTTCTCTATTTCTCCTCTTTGTGTGTCTCCCCTTAGCTATTTCCTATTGCATCCTAGGCTGTCTTTTGGTTCCTCTGAGTTTAAGGCTGAGGGCAAAGAGAGGTAGGAGGCACAATGTTCTTAGTTTACAGATGCTGTTACGATCTGGCATTTGTGTTTTCTACGGTTGATGGCTATTCGAAGGTGGTATTTTCATACAGCATTTCTGGAGATTTCTTAAAGCTTTCTTAACCAGGAACATTTACCTGTATCTCTCTGGTTTGTTGTATTCTTTCTTAACCGTGTTGGTGGCCAGCAACGTAGCTACCCACTCTGTTGGGATCACAAGTTTGAAGTGAACTTCTCAACTGATGGTTCCTAATGACAAGAAACTCTCATATGCCCTTGCTCTCTAGACCCGTCAAAGTGTGGCTAACCAACAAGTGTATATCAGTCTTTTCCAGTTCTGACATCATAATTTCATGGAACTTTGGACTTTGAAACTTTGTATTCCTTATGTGTGAATCCAAGAGGAGCCCCCTCTCCCCCACCCCCTGCCCCTTTCCTCTCAGCTTTAGAGGAAAAGCAACACACTCTAAAGTGTGATTTGGTTGCTTCCTATTATTGCATTTGGAAAACACAAATGGAGGACAATGCTTTCTCAGTCGTGGGGAGAGCAGAAAGATGTAAAACTATGATGTTATCTACAGTAGTAAAGGTGAATGTTTTAATAAAACAATATTTTTTATTTTTAACCTCAGTGCCCTTTCAGAAATCAAGTCAGAAATTAGAGCAGTGATTTCTTTCCCTAAAATTAGTGTCTGGAGTGTATGGTAATATTTTTCACCATGAGCTGTTAGATGAGCGCTACCAATTTGAAATGCTGCATGAGTTTCAGTGATGCAGGAGTGGAAGGATTGTCTTACGTGGGCAGCTGATAAATTGGCAACTAAAACTGAAAAATTAGGACTGAAAAATTAAAACTACATGGTGAATTGATGTGCAAATTTGAGAGGAGAATTAACTGTTTTAGAGAAAGTTGACTAGAAGGTCGAGTGACTCTGTTTGACTATGGATCTGAAGGAGGTTCAGCTTAAGCCACCTGCCTTCCACGGGTTCTCAGGGTTGATTTTATGTCTTATGCCAAGTTTGGCAGCCCTTGCCTTTATACAGATTCCATGTATTTGCTTCCTAAGGTGCTGCATTAGGTCCTGGTCAACCTTATCAGATAAAAGATGTTGATGCTAGCTAGAATCTCCAAACTAGCTCTCTGATTGATGCTTTGAAATACAGACAGAAGTTTGTATTCAGTTCAGAGAATAATCTTTGTGTATTCTGTGCCAACCAGTGTATCATGATAATGATGATACAAAGATAAAGACATGACCTCTGCCACTGAAGACATTGTTCTAAGGGTGAGACAGAAAAGTCAATTGTGGAATTGTCCCTAGCTGAATTGCAGAAAAGATCTTACAGGAAAGAATGGTGTATTTGGAACCCTAGTGGGCTATTCTCTATGAATGGTGCCCTTTGGAGTTGTGCAATACAGTGGCTTTGGGGATGATTGATTTTTAACAATTGCTTTAATATAAGTTTCTAAATATTTGAGGCAAAAAATCCTTTCTTCCATCTCCACTTTTAGTTATAAAGACTGACTCTGGCAGTAGTGGGGATGAGGTTAATGGCACTGGTGAAGATGGATTGACTGGTTATTTTGATTTCAGTGAAAATTAATAGACTTTTAAAAAATTCAGCTGCAAAATCCTGTAGCAATAGTTGACTAATCCTATTAAAAAGAGATGAATGAAAGAATATGTTTCCTTGGGAGAAAGAAGTATGTATAATTCAAGCAGAATTGCCCTTGATAGGATTTTGTCCTAGATTGTTTATGTTTTATCAAATCAAATGGAAGGTTTTCCCATATGAAAGGGCTTAAATATATATTTAGTAAATACTAACATCAAAATAATTGGTTGCTGGATTGGATTCAACTGATATTGGGTGAATACAAGATAGGAAATTTCAAGTATATATTGACTATTCATTTCTCTCATTAAGTAATCTTACACCAAGTAGATTCACTTATTGTTTAATTTATTGTGTTGAAAAATTCCCAAGGAGTTGCACTATGTATACCTCTCTCTCTTTTATTTGTTTATATATTTTCCTGGCTATTTTACTTTCTGTCATATCTCAGCCTCAGAAGTTAATATTTAAAATTTTTGAAAACATAGTAAGATATGATTACTGTGGTATGATATTTGAATTATGGTAGACTAAATAATAGTAGGGCACTAGAAAATTGACAATTGTTAGTCTATAGTAAGTGAGTAACATGTTTTAGATAAGAAGAAAATCATTTCACATAGGAGCAAAATAAGGGAACCAATGCAGGGATATTGGTTAAGGATTGGTTTGGGTGTAAAGAGCAAGAAACTCTACTATGAGTATCAAAAACATAGTCGTTTATTTTTTATTACATTGTGAGGGGCCTGAAGATAGGCTGTTGTAGTAAATATGGGAGCTTTAGTTATTCAAGCATGATGAAAATAATTTTCTTTAATGTTTACTTATTTTTGAGAGAGAGAGGGACAGAGAGAGAGAGACAGAGACACAGAGTGCGAGTGGGAGGGAGGGGCCAAGAGAGAGGGAGACACAGGACCTGAACAGGCTCCAGGCTCTGAGCTCTCAGCACAGAGCCTGACGCGGGGCCTGAGCCCATGAACTGTGAGATCATGACCTGAGCTGAAGTCAGACATTTAACCGACTGAGCCACCCAGGTGCCCTGAAAATAACTTAAATTTAAATTTAAATAATTTGCCCTGATTCAGTAAGTAAGGATGCAGTAATTACTATATAACATTTAATATTATTACTATTATAATATTATTATTTACATAATCAAGACTTCATTACTGTTTAAAAAACAAATTCAATGTGTATATTTTTAAGGCCTCCCGCTCGTTCCCTGAATTAACCCAAAGTTTCTGGAGTCTCACTCTACCAAGTGGCTCAGGCCTACTTGTGGAAAATCTATTCAGTTTACCAGTTCTTAGTACTTGTTACTGCATGGCATCCTAGTTAGTGACTGACTTCTCATGGTCTCATGGAATTTGCTTATATAATCATGGAATGAGTCCTCTGGCTTCAATCACGGTGACCTCTGGCTTCAAGTTTCAATCTGTTTGGCTTAAATTTATGTGCTCAACCTGTTTTTAAAAGCCTGAAGAGAAATCAATTAAAAGACAGTTGAAGAAAACCAGCAATGATTTACTTTTATGGTGGTATTAGTAAAAATAGAGGAGACAGGGTCAAAGGTTTTTTAGTTGGTAGAATCACAAGATTTGTCATTTTGGGGGGAGTGTTAAGAAATGAGAGACAACTTCAGCATTTTGTCTTGAGAAACTGTGTGGATAAAAGGTATCATTTCTGGAGGTAAGAAGCATTTCCTGAGTTAGGAAACACTAGAAGAGCAGCTATGAAGAAAGAAAATGGATTTACTTTGAAATATACTGAGTTTTCATTGCTTCTGAATAATCTAAGCATATAGAGGGATTAGTTGATGTTTGGGTATATAGTTCTGAAGTTTAGGTGAGAAGACTAGATTAAAATTGAGGCTTTGAAGTCATAAATATATATACACTATTCATTCCATAGTTATAATTTCTAAATATCTAGAAATTCACCTTATTGGAATGAATTGCCCTTAAGTATTGATCTCCTTCCACCAAAAAAGATTGAAGCAGAAGTTGAATGATCTTTGGTCACCATTATAGTAAAATAACTCATTGGGAAATTTTGAATTTTCCAATTATTTTCCAAAATTCTTTCTTAATTATGTAAAAGTTGGGAAATTCCAAATACTAGTAGATATGAATAATTTCCCCCCCAAGGAAGTCAATGCTGATATAATTCAGTAGAGGTCTTGTTCAAAGACCACGAAGGAAGCTCTTATGTAACCCCTACAGATAAGGCTCAGAGCACATGCAGTGTTGAATTGCTTATAGAAATGACAGATGAGAAAAACAGTCCATAAAGTAGGAAAGGAGGAATTGCAAAATGAAAAGGTCACGGGAGTTGAGAGTCAGACAGATTTTTGTTTAAATCCTGGTTATGCAACTTATCTGCTACTTAACATTGGACTGCATATTCTCATATGTTATATAAGGGAAGTGACATCACTAATGGTGAGGATGAAATACAGTATCAGTAATATGCTTCCACAGTGACCTTCATATATGTGGGGCCTAGTGACATAAAATGGTTACTACCACTAGCAGTTCACAGTTTACGACTTAGATTAAACAAATTAAAATAATCTATACAAAATAAGCATTTTGGATAAAGAGCTTATGTATATATGTAGGAGGTGAATTAAATATATAAATATATATATATAAATAATACATATAATATATATACACTAGCTGAAAATATGAACACATGGAAACAAATTTTTACTAACTTTTTATGGTTATCTTATAACTTTTACATTTAAAAAAAACTTACGTATTTTTCTTCCATGTTGTGATTTGTGTAAGTGATGAGAAACTCAATTTTAGGGACCAAGTGAGAGTAAAAATAACTGGATTAAGTTTATGGTTAAACATAAGACATTTAGCTATCCCTGAACTAGAACTAATATTAAGGTACAGTGCTCACCTTTAAGCTACCTAAGCAAGGATCTGAGCCATGCACACTGTTAATTTTTCTATTAGCCAGAGGTCCTGATACTATATCTTAGAAAGGCAGGAAAGGAAGAGAATTCAATGTCTTTTTGTCTGGTCTCCTGAAAGGAAGGTTGAAGGCTGAAGCTCTCAGAGCGCGTGCCTGATGACCGTGGAACAGGCGCTCAGACCAAAGTTTCCTCACTTCAATCCTTACCTCCCCTTCACACACCTGTGCTCCTTTAACTACCAGACGGTCTACACCACAGCAAAAATTTGTCACAAACCCACATGGTGTCCTTTTGGATTCTTAAGCTTGAGCAAGCATGTTGGGAAAAGCTGTGTTGAAGAAAACTTATGTTGCCTTCTCTTAGATATAGACTAATTATTCAATGAGTACTTTATGATGAGTGCATCGTGTCAGTCTAAAGTGATCCGTACAGTTTTCTGGGTCTGTAGTTTACAAGGCTATGGCTTGGCTCATCATGATTAGATCCGTTCTGTTTACTTTGAATTTTCCCAGGTCTGAAGCTTGTTCTTGTTATAAGTCTTCAATGGTAAGTGATACTACCTCTGCACCTGAAATCCATTTAAATTCTCAGCTGCCCATGGGGGTACAACTCAGGCACTGCATTGTTTTGAAACGACCAGCTCCAGCTCCCAGGACGCCGGGCCATCTAGATAGCTGCTGAGTAGTAGCCAATTATTTCACAGATGTTCCAGCCAGACACTTCCCGGCTTCAGGGCAGGAAGTGGTATTTAAAAATGGAGATCTTACTTCTAGATACAGATAAGTTAGCAGATACTGTATCTTAGATATTTAAGAAAGCATGATCTAAATAATATTTTCATGGGAACCATTCACACAAACGATGAAGTACTCTGGCTAGTTAACAATCATTTTAAGTTAAAAACTTAGGAAAAACTTCCGTGTATTTTTCAGTTGTATTTTGAGGAGGGGACTTTAGTCTATTTCTACATTATCACTTTCTCTCATATAAAAGTGGATATTCTCCAAGACTATGTGTTAATTTCTTGCCTCTCTCTAACCAGGGTTTCTTAATTTACATGGATCCTAGAGCAATAACCTCTAATTTTCTTTTAGGGGGAAGGTGGGTATTACCTCCATTTAGAATATAGTAAAAATGATAATACTTGTTCCCAGAAAAATGCACAAAAATGCACATACCTACCAATTTCTTTTTTTTTTTAATGTAATTTTAGGTGTCATTGGTTGCAGCCCATCCATGGACTTGCTAGGAGTTAAAACCTGAAGACTGAGAAAACAATTAACCTTTTGCAGGGCACCTGGGTGGCTCAGTCAGTTAAGAGTCCTACTTTGGCTCAGGTCATGATCTCAGTTTGTGGGTTCAAGCCCCGTGTCAGGCTCTGTGCTGACAGCTCAGAGCCTGGAGCCTGCTTTGGAGTATGTGTCTCCCTCTCTCTCTGCTCCTTCCCCACTCCTGTTCTGTCTCACTCTATCTCTCAAAAAAAAAATAAAAATTCAAAAAAAGAATCTTTTGCAACCTTTTGCAATAATTTAGAGAAGTAATAAGCAAAGCTAATGGAGAAGGCAACTAGAGCAACATTTCAATCATGTTTTCTGTAGCATTCCATAGTCTGTCATCCTCTCATTATTGAAGCTGTCTCCTGGCTTTATATGCCTTAATCTCTGTTTACCTCATTTAATCCCCAGACCCCATTGTCATATTTCTTACATATTTTTGAAAATTCATCCCCTTCCTATTTTATCCAGACCCTTTATTTTTTCTTGCCTAAACAATTACAGCAGACTCCAAAGTGGTCATTTAGCCTGTAACATCATAAATGTTAAATTGATTCTCCAATATTGATATAAAGTTTTCTTTGTAAAATAGACATCTGAAAATGTCTCTTCTTTGAATAAAATGTCTTCCCATTATCTATAGCACTGTTGTCTAATAGAAATATAATGAGGGTGCATCTGGGTGGCTCAGCCAGTTAAGCATCCAACTCTTGACTTCAGCTCAGGTCATGATCTCACAGTTGTGAGATCAAGCCCTGCATCCTCAGCATGGAGCCTGCTTGGGATTCTCTCTGTCCACCTCTGTGTACCCCTCCCCCATGCTCCTGTGTGCACACACATGCTCTCTCTCTCTCTCTCTCTCTGACAATAAATAAATAAACTTAAAAAAAAGAAATTTGAGGGCTACATATGTAATTTAAATTTTCTAGTAGCCACATTAAAAAAGTAAAAAGAATCAGGTAAGGTCAATTAATGATCTGTTTAACCCAATATATTCAAAATAGTATCATGTCAACATGTAATTACTTTGAGAATTATTAATACTTCAGTTTTTTGGACTATGTTTTCAAGATCCAATATGTATTTTACGCTTAACATATCTCAACTAGGATGCTACATTTTCAAGGTTTAAGGTAAAATGAAGTTTTGCCTCCAAATGAAGTTATGTTTAATGACAAAAACAAGAAGTTTACATTGCTTCAGCTTTAAAATTTAAGTAACTGAAATAAAATAAAATTAAAAATTCAGTTTCTCTGTCACACTGGCCACGTTGCAAGTGCTCAAGAGCCGCCTGTGGCTGGTGGCTACTGTATTGGAGAGTGAGCTCAAGTTTACAAGGTAAAACTTAAACTGTGCTATAGATTTGGAACATGGCCGTGGATTAGTGTGCTTCCTCTTGGTGCCACCCCTACAGCATACCATCCAGCTGTAGCAAATGCGTTGCCATTGCCCATGTATACTGTGTACCTATCCTGTTGGCCTGAATACCCTTGCCTCGTCTTTTTGCAATTCCGCTCACTCTCAGGTATTCGTTCTCAGCATATTAAGACTCCCATGATAACTCTTTTTATTCTTCTGTTGTCCTGGCTTGAATCTGAAGAAAACAGTTCTTCCTCTATTCTCCCACGGAAATTCACTGAGTACCTACAATGGGTATTAGTCTTTTTCAAATGTGTTCTGTCCTATTATCCTGTGCATACAAGGGGAAACGGAAACTTGGAGAAGTATGTTGTGCAAAATCATTTACGTAGAAACTAGAGAAGAAAAGGAAGCCATTAGCCGGGACTTACCAACATTTTCTCAACACCAAATGTATAGATCTATCTACGTTTGCACCCACCTTCTCTCTTATCTACTATTACATTGGAGGAAATTAATCTCCATTGTAAAAATATTTTTAATTTTACATTGTAAAATAATATTTGTGTTACTTTGATAAGTGCTCTGCATAACATCATCTTTCACATTATCAGGGACTTTGCTTGTTTCTAGAGTTTGGTATCATCTGAGAAATAGAAGAAACATCAGCAGTTGTGTACTTCATGATTGTCCATCCCCCTCCTCCCCCTCCTCCCCCTCCTCCCCCTCCTCCTCCTCTTCCCCCTCCTTCTCCTCCACCACTTCCTCCTTTTTCCTTCCTCTCCCTCTCCTTCCTTCTCCTCCTTCTACCTTTTTTGTTTCCCTAATATTTTTTTAAAACATAATGCTGAAGATATAAAAACTAAAAGCATGAAAGATTAGAAAGAAGCAGGATATATTGTCCAAAATCATTGAGTATTCCAGTGGTAGAATAAGGACAAAGATGTGTACCTTTTAGTTCTTGGTTTAGTGCTTTTTCCATTTTATTGTAGCTTCTCCTCCCAAGGCCCTTTATTCATGAAAAAGCAGTCTTTCCCTTACATTTCAATGGGTAGAAATACCTGTGGAATTTCATTGAAAAAGCTGACAAAGTCAGCTTATAAAAATCATGTATTTGGTGCTAGGTACTAATGGTTTCAAAGTGTAGGTAATTTAAATTTCTGCAACCATCAGAACTTAATTATGTATTCAGCAGGGGTCAAAGGAGTGATAATCCTTTTATTACTATATGCCACTGGCATCCACAGTGATATTGTAGCTTTTTTCAATAGTTAAAACTTAAATTGTATTTCTTTCTAATGCCTACAGATTATTTCTCATTATGTCTCTCTGTAATTTATATAATAAAAGAAAGAGAAAATGATTAGACATGGCGAATAAAGTACTCTCAGGGTGTCTACTTGTTAAAAGCATTTGCCAAGTATCAATTCTTAAAATTCAGCTTTCTAAACAATGATATGTTAGAAAGCCTTCACGCGTCCAAATAAATATCTGGGTCTTCTAGCCGAACACTTTTTTTTTTTTTAAATCAGAGTGGAATGTATGTTCCGGTTAAAGTCAATGAATGAAAGTCGAATGGGGCCCATGTCAGGTTGTCCATAAAAAAGTTTTCAGAATTTTCTACTTTATAAATGCTATGCTCCTGATATGGATTAATAATAAGCAAAAGGGCTTTAAAAGACATATAATAGATTATCTTCATTTTTAATCTGTAAAACATATTTACTGTTTTATATTATTTAGGATAGTGGGGTCAGGTAAAGTGGCTGAATATTAGCCAAAACCTGGGAGATGTGGCTATGTGTGGTACCACGTATATGAGGATTTTCCTGTTCCTGGTGATTGGATAAACCTGGCTCAAACTTTTAATTTCTCAATTTTAGAAATGTGTGTCCTTCTGTGATGGTTACAAAACTATAACCTTAGGTTACCTTCTTTCACATTGTCCATTTGGGTACAAAGCACTGCCACTTGATGGCCATTAAAAGAAATGGAATCTCAACAAGCAGAACATTATTTTAGTTACTTCAGTGATCATATGTGGGGGTTATGTGCAGTAGGTACAACTGAAACACGCTGTTTTCCATCTCTGTTTTCTCTTTTTGGAGACAAATATATATCCTGCCTGTGGCATGAACCCTCATGAAAAGGGGCCAAGAGCAGCTCCAGCTCTTTTCATAGGGACCTGCCTTATTAAAGCTTTAATATCTTTTCTAGCAAGCAACTACCCCATTCACTTACATCCTACCTGCCCTAGAATTCTGATGAAAATGTATCTTGTGCCTATGCAAATCCTGGGCTGTTTTTTAACCCTTCTTAGTCCTCACTTTTTGTTTCCAGAAAGATTGCTGTTAGTTGTCACTAAGAAAAACCTCTCTCTAGCTCTGTTACTCTCTCTGTTACTCCCCCTAATTTCTACATTACAGTGGATATTCAAAGCCTATGAGGTTAGGAGGAATGGATATTATACTGCACTACACTACACTATACTATACTGCAACACATCACAATGAAAAAATTTCTTTTTTCAAGTTTATTTGGAGAGGGGGAGAGAGGGAGAGGGTGCATGAGCACCTATGTGAATGGGGGAGGGGCAAAGAGAGACTCCTAGGCAGGCTCCACGCCATCAGTGTAGAGCCCCACACGGGGCTGCATCTTGCAAATCATGAGATCATGACCTGAGCTGAAATCAAGAGTCAAATGCTTAGCCAGCTGAGCCACCCAAGTGCCCCAACACATCACAATTTAATGTAAAAAGGCAACAGAGCCAACTTTGTTCTGTTAACTTTCCTGTCAGTTAACTGCCCAGACTGAGAAAAGATTCATAATTGAATTCCACAGACATTTCCTTGGGGTCATCTAGATGATGTATTTTGCATGCAAGGAATAGTATCATGAGGATGACGTGCTCTCTTACCTTGAGAGAGGTTTGATGAAAAAAAAAATAGATAACATATTTCTATTACTTTGCTATTAACAAACTGTTAGGCACAATAATTATCTCTCTCACCTTTCCAATGCCCTGTGGAGGACACATCTTATCCCAAGTTTGCTTATGATCACTCCTCAATGAGGTACTGTTATAACTAGGTACTCTTTCTGCCCAGTAACCTCTGGCTTCCCCACTCCTCAAACCTGTCAATGTCAATAGCCACTGATTGCCTGGGCTCAGTGTGCAAGTTCCAACCTCGTGCTTGATTTCTCCCCTTCCTACATGTGGTTCAAGCTCCTAGAGCACATCATTTCAAAGGACGCTCAAGCCTGATCTGAACCAGTCAGTGTCTTGCCTTGCTTTTGCCATCTTCATGTGCATATCATGTCTCTAGACTGTGGACAGACTCTTACTTCACCTCTAACAGAAGGTGGGTTCAAAACAACAGGCTGAATTTTAGTAATCTCAAAGCACTCTAGAAAGATTCTTATTAAAAAAATAATCTATGTGCTAACAGAGGTTGACACCATGAAATGAAGGGAGGGTTGGATTTTTCAGCACTTTGCTCTCAGCCATCCATTCCTTCATCATCAGGGAAATCACAGAACCCAAGGAAGACTGTGATCAGGGATAGAAGCACAAGGCCAGGAGCTGTGTGGCCAGAGAAACTACAGTGAATACTGCCAGTAGAAAATAGGTGGGGTGAGTAGAAAGAAAGGAAAGGTCAGGATTTCCCATTTCTGGTTCCACATGGAAGGAGTGTAGGGACCTAGGGCAGGCCGCCCCAAGATGGGCCACTTGGGCATAAAGGTTATTTCCAGTTAAAAGTAATAGAAACCCAGGAGATGCAGGAAAGGATCTCTGCCTCCCCCATAACTGCCTAAATTTACATTGGAAAGGAGAGCCTGTAACAGGAAGAGAAGTATTAACAGAGACTACCCTTTATCTAAGGAACTTATCTGCATAACAGAACAATCTTGTTTTTCCAAAACATCTCCTTTCACCTTCTTGCTCATGAGCTTTATCTCCTTTGTATTTTTAGGCCCCTACCCCTCTCCTTAGCTCATTTAAACTTCCTGTTGCCTCATTGTCTTTGGAATTTGATGTCTGTGTGAATCTGCTGTACCTCTGCCTATTAAATTTGGTTTTCTCCTGGTCAGTTTGATTCTGAGTCCAGCTAGAAGAACCACGGAGCAGAGGAAAGTCTTCTTCCCCCATAGTAGCTTGGAAATTGCCACTCCATCCTAATAAGTAAAAAACTGATCAGACTGAAACAACAACTCTTCTTGGATCTGTAAGAGAGGGGAAGACACAGGGCCAACTGCCACCCCCACCATCAGAGACAGGTGAATATAGGGAGTCATAGCTTCTTTGAGTCATTATATGCATTAAACTCTTTTGAGATTGAAGGTATTCACACTTGCTCTTCTCCTCTCTTCAGTGTGTTAACATGTATGTATCCTTCAAATCTTAGCTCACTCCTCAGTCTAATCTAACTTGCCCTTGTTTTTGTTTCTCCTAGCATACTGCATGAATGAATGCATGGGAAAATACTTTATCGCTTGTTGTACTTTTCCTTTATACATGTTACTCACAGGAACCCTCTGTTAACAAACTTGTACCTAAAATATACAGCCGTGTTGGGCCTTGGACCTTGAATCAATTACCATTTCATGGCCCGTTTCTATTTACAAAGTGTTTTCATTCATATTATGTCATTTGATTCCATTAATACCCTAGGAAGGAGTCCCTAGCTTTATTGTTGTATTACAGGTAGGGAAAGCTTCAGGAATTATCATGTCCATTATCTGGTAAATAGAACCCTATGTTCTGATAAAAATGCTGGTGTCTGCTCCTCTACATGAGAAATTATGTGTGGTAGCATAAGAGATTGTTATGGGAACAGGGATATAATAGAAGAATGCAAAAGAAAAGTCAAAGAATATGTTAACAGTCCAGTTTAGGCTTTCAAAGCAGTTACTGGCATGTTTAAATGTTGTCCTTTTCATTCTTTTTTTTTTAAATTTTTTTTTTTAACGTTTATTTATTTTTGAGACAGAGAGAGACAGAGCATAAACGGGGGAGGGCCAGAGAGAGGGAGACACAGAATCTGAAACAGGCTCCAGGCTCTGAGCTGTCAGCACAGAGCCCGACACGGGGCTCGAACTCACGGACCATGAGATCATGACCTGAGCCGAAGTCGGCCGCCCAACCAACTGAGCCACCCAGGCGCCCCTGTCCTTTTCATTCTTTAAATTACCTAATCAGTAAAAATGTTGCTGAAATGGAATCAGATACCGGAAATATTTTTTAAATGGAGACAAAAATGATTTGGGGCCTAAATAACCTGAATAATGGCCTCAACTATTTGCTTTCATTGAGGAGGTAGAGGTAGGTTAAGTTTCAAAATAAATCCTCTTCTAAGATGTACATGAGATGATGCCAGCCATGAAACAAAGAACATTAAAGGCAAATATCAGAAGACCCTCCATTAAAGCCCCAAAGTACATAGTGACAATCATGAAAAAGACAACTCTCCTTCCACCTCCCTTAGAAGCAGTGCTACCAGAGATTCTCAAACAGGCTATTAAATAGGAGAGAAAAAGTGTTCTAAATATTCTCCGCCAATTTTGATTTCTCAATGTGATTATAGAAAATAAGGAAATCACTCAGAACAGCTGTGTTGAAATTTCAGATGTTTATCAGCTTGGCATTTCTGGAAAAAAATTACATATCTGAAACCTAATCGTTCTATGCCATAAGGTTACACAGAGCCCTAAGAAATTGTGGGGCCTCCAGGATTGTGATATCCTTTAAAATTAGAATGTTATCTCCATGTAGATTTAGTAATGCAAGAAGTAAAGGAAAGCTCGTTATGATTTTCTCATTCATATAATCTTCTCTTTGCCCCTTGTATAGAAGTTATTATAATATTAAGTGATACATAAATAGTAGATATTTTAACATGTAGGCTCTTACTTCCCTCTCTTTCTTTCCTTTTTTTTTTTTTGAAGAGATAACCAATCTTGCTGGAAATGTCCAAATAGAAAGATACATTGGGTCATAACTATATACTCTTGGGGATTTTCAACAATGTTTGACTGTAAACCTAGATAATCTTCTTTGGTTTCAGAAAAGAAATAAATTACAAGCAAAATGGAAACTACAGATTGAGAAAAAACAACAACAAAAAACTGTAACAACTTTTGCGCAGCCATCAAAGTGCAAAATAAATTAGTGGACCTTGTATAATTCAGACAACAGCTTTCCGTTCAGTCCAAATAAGTAGGATAGGCTATCTTTTGGTAGGTTGTAAAATTTTAAAGTTTCCAAATAATTATTTTGTCATAAGCTGAATGTAACCTGAAAACTAGTGCTTGTCTGGCTTCTCTTGATGTCTTGAAAAGGCATGTTTAAGGATATCTTCAGAAGATATCAAGAAAAGCCTGTTTGTACAAATACATGGAGAAAATATCTTTCATATTTGCCACCATCTTAGGATGACTGTCATAGTTATAAAGAATTTTGGTTGAGCTTTTGACTATGTTAGCAGGTAGAACATTCCTGATGTGATACCATGTGACTTCTGGGACTGGGTCATAAAGGTAATGCTGTTTCTCCCTTGTTCACTTACGTTCTTGTATATGGAGACTCAAGCTACCATGCAACAATCCCACCTCCCCAGAAGCCACCATGCTGGGATGAACCCAAATCCAGTGGAGAAGCCATATATAGGTGCTCCTGAAGGCAACACCAGTCTCCCCACCCACGTGCCATACGAGTAAGTGAGCAAATCTTCACATGACTCTAGCTCCCAGCCTGTGAGTCATCCCCATTTAGGCTTTCCCAAGGAAACCCTAGATATTGTGAACCAGAGACAATCCATTTCTGCTGTTTCCTGTCTAAATAAATTCTTGTCCTACAGACTCTGTGGGAGTAAAAAAAAGATCAATTAGAGCCACTCAGCTTCGGATTAATTTTGCGACTCAGCAGTAGTAACTGGAACAATTAGTGACTGGAATTTTTTTTCTAGTGACCACAGCCTTCAGACTATACAGCCAAGTAGACTTCCCAACTTTTTGGCAGGGTGTTAGCAAAGAGCACCAGCTGCGTTTGCAGAAGCAGAGGTGCTAATCCTGTCCTCCCCATGGATTCACCAATAATTTACAAGTGAAAGGGAGACTAGAGGAAACAATTCCTTCAGATTGAAGGAATATTTTAATGTTGCTTCAGTTACCCGAGAATATCAGGAAAATGTTTTATGTACTTTGAATTATCTTGATGGTAACTTAAATTCTCTTAATTTTGTATGTATCATCTGATCATGGTATGAAATCTGAGCAAATGAATGAATTTGCAAAGAACGAATGGAAAAGTCCTCATTAGTTACTAAATATGAATTGGCTCACACATAAGGTTTGGCATAGGGACTAGTGAAATGTGTGAAAGCATTTGGTCTCCAGACACTAACTCCACAAAAACCCTTCCACAATAACCAATCTGCCTTCTGTATTCTGTGACCAATGCCCAGATTTAAGACCAGCTCAGTAGAGTACAAGTAGAAATGATATTATTTTATTTTTGTGATTTGGAAGGAACAGTGGTTTATTCTGTTTCCCATCCTAATGGTCTAAAGAGAGCAAGGAAAAGTTATTTTCATTTTCAGCTTCTTCCTTCACCTACTCAGTTCTGGAAATCATTGCATTTGTTTCTATAATATTATCAATATATGACAAAGTAATTAAAAGAATTGAGGCAACATTTTGGCTAAAAGAGAATAAGTACACAGGAGTGAATTGATTCATAAACTTACTTCAAATGAACTTCTCTCCAAGAGAGGACAGAATAATCACTGTAGTCAAAAGAAACTTATTTGAAAGTACATATATGTTATTTAAAAATTGGCTAAGTCCCTTTCCTTTTGTACAGAAGGACTTCTTTAGTAAGAATATGCTGGGAGGGATGTACATTGACAGTTCTCTCCCATAAAGTATAAAATTTTTTGATCTTAAAATATAATAGGTCTTATTTTTATTTCAATCATAAATCTTTGGAAAAGAAGGTAAGGGAGAGTAATGTTTGATTTTCTTCTTGAACTTAGTAATGTCTGCTTCTATAGATAAAATTTGTGTTAACTTACGTGTGCACACACATACAGGCAAAAACGGAGGTGGAGAATTAGTAAACTGTGTTCTTTTCAGGCTGTGTAGACAGCTAAATTGGACATCTCAGGGACACACATTAAATCCAGATTCATTGTAACAAAGTGGGGGTAAGCAAATTCTCAACTTTGCTTCAGACAACTGAGGTCCCCTGAGCTCTACAAAGTCTGATTACATGTACCAGGCTAACCCAGAACATTAGTGGCTTATGAGTATAGTGGAACAGGAAATGGCCAGTCCACAGAACTAATGAGTCATCAACAGAGATTTTAGTGCTATGGCACTACAGGACAGAGTCCATCATCAGCTTAAACTAAGATCCGACCTCCTCTGGAGGCCAGTAGTACAAATGCACACTTTTATAAAGGCAACCTTTGTAAACTTACATTTTTTCCAGATTAATTGCATGTTACAGATATTTTGCAAAACAGACCTTTTTTCCCCCAATTAAATAAAGAAAAGTAGTTATCTGACTCCCTCGTTTTGTAGAGGAACCTCTGCAGCTTAGTTCTCAGCCTATGTACAGTGTGTGCATGTGTGGAGATAAGCATAAATAAACACGGAGATACAAAACAAACCCACCCAAACCAACTTCTATACTTTTCTTCTTCTGTAGATTTCAGGACGTTTCCTGAGTTAGAAGGAATTCTTTATTATTCACGAAGAAAATTGTTTATAATAAGTCCATGAGTTTCATAAGAGTCGTTATTGACCTCCATATATTTGTGTTTTAGGGAAAGTGGTGTCAGTCATAAATCTTTTTCCCAACATGGGCTTGACTCCATTGGTTTCAAACATGGTTTGGCAGCCCTGCTTTCCTTCCCACACTGTTTACTCAGCATACAGACCTGTATCTGCTGCCCTTTCTTTCACTCAGCATGTGTGTTTGTGTGTGTGTGTGTGTGTGTGTGTGTGTGTGTGTGTGTATGTGTGTTGAGACAGGAAGTTTCTTTTCCAACTTCCGCTTCTGAATATACCTTTTAAATAATTAATCTAATTAAGAACTAGTATGTATATGGCAATGTTCTTTGCCCATTTGAATATACTTCAAAAAAAATTATTGGAAAAATGAAAAAAGTGGGTTTTTTTTCCAAATGTGATAGCAGTTATTAAAAACATTAGCTTTGATCATTACCAGAATTGTTGAATACTCTGTGGTGTATTCATGCAGTGAAATACTGTATAACATTGAGAATGAACAAACTTTACCTCTTTCCAATAACATGGACAGGTCTCAGAAACATCAGACAAAAGCAGTCAGAATCCAAAAGAATACATACTATATAATTCCATTTGTATGTAATTTAAAAATTAGTCTATGATGCTTGAAGACAAGCTATGTTTACCCCTGAGGGAGTAGTGAGTAAAAGGGAGTTTGTGACTGGCATTTAGGGTGCTGATAATGTTCCTGTTCTTGATCTGGGCACCTGTCATGTGAGTGTGTTTATTTTATAAAAATTCATTAAGCTGTGTACTTACTATTTTTGTATTAAAAAAATTAATGTTTGTTTATCTCTCAGAGAGAGGGAGAGACAGAGTGTGAGGTGGGGAAGGGGCAGAGAGAGAGACACACACACAGAATCCAAAGCAGGCTTCAGGCCATCAGTGAAAAGCCCAATGCGGGGCTCAAACTCACAAACTGTGAGATCATGACCTGAACAGATTTAACCGACGGAGCCACCCAGGCGCCCCTTATTTGTGTATTTGAAAATAATGTCTCATAGTTTCATAAAAAGTTCACAAAACAAACCAAAATCAAAAAACTTAAAACACGAAAACAGTTTCAGTCTAACAATTTCTGCATCTTTTTGGCGCTAATCTAAAATAGTATTCACATTCCTGTGTCCTATTTTTGATGTGAAGTTTTAAAAGTTTCTTTTCACAAGGCCTACAAATGTTTGCCTGTATCAATGATTTCCAACTGATGTTTACCATTCATGTAGGTAAATGGTGCCTTTGTAGTTTCCTGGGCCAAGTCTACAGTACATTTTTCTAGGATTTTTCAATTTACCTGGGCCACTCGTGGCAATAATTAAAGCAGGTCAAGTTAGTGTGCCGTAGCTTTTTCCTATTCTTCCTCTGCCTCATCTCTTCCTCGTCTTTTTTCTCCCTTGCTCATGTTTCCTTTCTTCCTTCCCTTTGTAGTTCTTCCTTCTTTTTCAATGCCTTTTTTGATAACTGGGCTGTTTGAGTCCTTAGGATATCAGGATCCACAAATCTCCCTTGATAAAAACATACTTTGCGAATAGTGGATACATGTCATTATGCATTTGTCCAAACCATAGAATGAGTACAACACCAAGAGTGAACCCTAATGTAAACTACGGACTTTGCATGATAGTGTTGTGTCAGTGTGGTTCCTCAGTTTTAATAAATGTACTATCCCAGTAAAGGATGTTGGTAACAGGAGAGACTATGCATGTGTGGAGGTAGGGAGTATATAGGAAATCTCTGGATCTTCTGCCCAGTTGTACTGTGAACCTAAAACTGCTCTAAAAAATAAAGTCTATTAAATAAACCTAACTTTGTCAAAAGGAAAAAAAAATTTCTAACGACTTGACATATGAATTAATTGATTTATACCCACTCTCCATTTTTAAAAATTTGAATATAGTTGATGCATGAGATTACATTGGTTTCAGGTGTGCAACTTAGTGTTTCAAGAACTTTATACGTACAAGTATAGCTGTCATCTGTCATCATGCAATTTTATTACAGTACCTTTGACTCTATTCCTTATGCTGTACCTTTATTCCCATTGACTTACTCATTCCATGACTGAAAGCCCATACCTCCCACTCTCCTTTACCCATTTTGCCCATCCACCCATTCTTCCCTTCTGGCAACCATCAGTTTGTTCTCTTATTTATAGGTCCGATTCTGCTTTTTGTTTGCTTGTTTATTCATTTGTTTTGTTTTTTAGATTCTACATATAAGTGAAATCATATGTTATTTGTCTTTCTCTGATTTATTTCACTTAGGATAATACTCTATAGGTCCCATGTTTTAACAAATGGCAAGATCTCCTCCTTTTTATGGCTGAGTAATACTCCACCATGTATATATTCCACATCTTCTTTATCCATTCATCTATAAATGGACACTTGGGCTGCTTCCATATCTCTGCAATGGTAAATAATGCTGTAATAAGCATAGGGGTGCATATATATTTTTGAATTAGTGTTTCATTTTCTTTGGGTAAATACCTAGGAGTGGAATTATTGGATCTTATGCTTTTTCTATTTTTACTTTTTTTGAGGAACCTCCATACTGTTTTCCACAGTAGCCTTAGTAGTTTACATTCCTATTAACAGTGCACCAAGATTCCTTTTTTCTCCACATCCTTGCCAACCCTTGTTATTTCTTGTTTTCTTGATTCCAGCCTTTCTGACAGGTATAAGGTGATATTCATGGTAGTCCTGATTTGCATTCCCCTAATGATGAGTAATGTTGAGCACCTTTTCATGTGTCTGTTGGCCACCTGTATGCCCTCTTTGGAAAAATGTCTATTCAGGTCCTCTGCCAATGTTTAAATTGGATTATTTGGGTTTTTGCTGTTGTTGTTGTTGTTGTTAAGTTGTATAAATTCTTTGTATACTTTGGCTATTAACCCCTGATCAAATATGTCATTTGCAAATATCTTCTCCCATTTGGTAGGTTGCCATGTTGTTTTGTTGATGGCTTCCTTTGCTGTGCAGAAGTTTTGTTTTTGTTTTTTTTTGTTTTTATTTTGTTTTTTTTAAAATGTAGTCCCAATAGTTTATTTTTGCTTTTGTTTACCTTGCCTGAGGAGGCATGTATAGAAAAATATTGCTGTGACTGATGTCAAAGAATTACTGCCATATTTTCTTCTAGTATCTTAATGGTTTTAGGTCTCACATGTAGGTCTTTCATCCATTCTGAGTTTACTTTTGGGTATAGTGTAAGAAAGTAGTCTAGTTTCATTCTTTTGCATATAGCTGTCCAGGTTTCCCAGGACCATTTATTGCAGAGACCTTTGTCATAGGGTAGTTGACCCTATATATGTGGATTTATTTCTGAGCTCTCTATTCTCTACTGTTGACCTATGTGTCTGTTTTTGTGCCAATACCATACGGTTTTGATTACTACAGGTTTGTAGTATATCTTGAAATTGGGGATTGTGGTACCATCAGCTTTGTTCTTATTTTTCAATATTGCTTTGGCGATTCAGAGTCTTTTATAATTCCATACAAACTTTAGTGTTATTTGTTCTAGTTCTGTGAGAAATGCTGTTGATATTTTGATAGAGATTACATTGAATCTGTAGGTTGCTTTGAGTAGTATGGACATTTTAACAATATTAATTTTCCCAGTCCATGAGCATGGAATATCTTTTTGTCTGTTTGTGTCTTGATTTCTTTCATCAATGTTTTATAGTTTTCAGACCCTAGGTTTTTTATCTCCTTAGTTAGATTTATTCCTAAGCATTTTATTCTTTTTAGTGCAATTGTAAGTGGAATTATTTTCTTAATTTCTCTTTTTGCTTCATTATTAGTGTATAGAAATACAACTGGTTTATGAGTATTAATTTTATATCCTGCAACTTTACTGAATTAATTTATTACTTCTAATGTTGTCTTGGTAGAGGCTTTAGGGTTTTCTACATATACTATCATGTCATCTGTAAATAGTGACAGTTTAACTTGTCCTTAACAGTATAGAGGCCTTTTATGTACTTTTGCTGTGGCTAGGAATTCTAGTGCTATGTTGAATAAAAGTGGCGTGAGTCTCTCACTCTCACTCTTCATTTAAAAAAATTTTTTTTAACATTTTATTTATTTTTGAGAGAGACAGAGTGTGAGTGGGGGAGGGACAGAGAGAGAGGGGGAGACACGGAATCTGAAGCAGGCTCCAGGCTCCAAGCTGTCAGCACAGAGCCAGGTGCGGGGCTCGAACCCACGAACTGTGAGATCATGACCTGAGTCAAAGTCGGACACTTAACTGACGGAGCCACCCAGGCGCCCCTCTCACTGTTCATTTTTAAATGGATAAAGATCAAAGAAATACAGGATGACTAAATACATAATAGGAG
The DNA here is from genome assembly GCF_018350215.1 of Panthera leo. Taxonomy (NCBI): domain Eukaryota; kingdom Metazoa; phylum Chordata; class Mammalia; order Carnivora; family Felidae; genus Panthera; species Panthera leo. Next base: position 59,209,410 of record NC_056695.1, on the reverse strand, counting down.
ATGGAAAGAAGGGTGATCAAGCTATGTTGAGACCAACATAGGTAGATCATGTTAGGGAAAAGATTTGTAACTATTTCCCCCTCCTCCTGTCCCATATACACTTATAACAGCTTGGAGGTCAATAAGGCAGAGAAGATATTTGTTTATCTTTGATCCCCAACATTGGTCACCTTGACTGACACACAGTAGGAGCTAAATAAATGTTTGACGAAGGAATGACAGCATGGATAGATGGTATAGCCTGTACTATTTAAGTACAAAATGGCTCTATCTCTTTTATTTCTCCAGTCACTGTTCCAATAACTCTTTTGTTTGTTTTGTTTTTTTCCTGAGTGTCACATGCCTAATTAGAAATTTATTTACATGGGTCGCTGGGTGGCTCAGTCGGTTAAGCGTCTGACTTCAGCTGGGGTCATGATCTCGAGGTCAGTGAGCTCGAGCCCTGCGTCGGGCTCTGTGCTGACAGATCAGAGCCTGGAGCCTGCTTTAGATTCTGTGTCTCCCTCTCTCTGCCTCTCCCTCACTCACACTCTGTCTCTCTCTGTCTCTCAAAAATGAATAAATGTCAAAAATTAAAAAAAAATAGATTATTACAAATGAATTTACATTAGAAGACCTTTCCTTCAAATTCTCAGGTTTTTGTTTTTGTTTTTTTTCCCCCCTCTACATAGCAGGAGACTTAATCTAAAGAGGGTTAGCCTAGTTTGCAAACAAAAATTAGTAAGGACCAAGCTATAATTAACTTGGGCGATACCTTTTGTGAGCATTATAAAAGTGAAAATAAAATTTGCTTTCCTCAAGTGAAAATAAAACTTGTTTTAAATGAATGTATTATTGCACAACCTGGCCCAGGAGAGCTTTTTAGAGCCATGGAGGCTGTGCACACATATGCCCTCTCAATTAAAGCAACCCATCACATTCAAAGTGGAGTGAAAGCAGGTATAGAATTGGGTGTCTAGGAGCTGTGAATAGGTGAGGGAAGCAACCTCAGGAGGGGGCTGAAGCTAAGAAAGAGCCAAGATCAGCTGCTCCAGTGAGTGAAGGAGATTGTGCTCCTCCATTTGTGTGTGTATATGACCCTGTGGATTCATAGGGATTATGTCGGACTTGCCTCTCTCCTGCTGCTCCTAGAGTTAGGCTGGAGGCCTACATTTTACTCCCATCACTGAAAAGACACCATTAAAGATGTCCCCCCACCCCCGGATGTTGGTGCCTTGTGAAATGCACAGTCTTTTGGAATGGCCTGGATAAGAGGAGTCTTAGCCCATAAACCCTGTTCCTTCTTTCTGCCATATGGTGACACTTTTGCATAACTGTCCTGTAGAATCCAATGGACCCATTCCTGCTGGCTTATGTTGTCCTGTGTTAGGCACCATGTTGCAACATGTAATGTCATACTTCCACGCTCAGTTTCCATGTCACAGGACCTAGGTATATATAAACTTAAAGCAATGTGCATAAACTATGCCAAACCAAATCAACCATTTCTCAATAATTATATCCTTTTTCTTTTTTTAAGGTTTATTTATTTTGAGAGAGAGAGAGAGAAATTGCAAGCAGAGGGGAGCAGAGAGAGGGGGAGACAGAGAGAATCCCAAGAAGGCTCTGTACTGCCAGCACAGAGCCCGATGCGGGGTTCAAACTCATGAATCATGAGATCATGACCTGAGCTGAAATCAAGAGTCAGATGCTTAACCAACTGAGCTGCCCAGGTGCCCCAGTATATCCCTTTTCTTGAACCTGGGTCACCAGTACAACCTCCTGTTTCCTCAAGGTAATTTTACTTCAAAGAGCTTACTGACTTTTCCTAACTTTGGTGATGACCACTCTAAGAAGACCTGCATATTCCTTTCTTTCCCAAATCCCCTCCATTCTTTATGCAAATTAATCCAGTTCTGTGTTAGAAAACCTCTTTGAAAACCAGGGATTGTAGAGGGTAGTAATTTTGATAAAGTTAGAAAATGTTCTGTTGATTCCACCAGCACCGGCACCAGCACCAATCTGTCCTAGTAGGTGCGTCCTTGACTTACATTTAAGTAATTAAGAGCTCCTGTCCTAGTGCTTGATTCTGGACAGTGGTCTCCTTAAAAGTGAGCAATATCTTCTTTGGCTGTTACTGTACAGAAAAAAAAAAACCAGTTTGTTTTTCACATAAAACAAAATTTTGTCTGATTTTCAAGCCATTCTATTACAAAATACTGCACAAACCAGTTTTTGGCTATGTTTAAGAGGCTTTTTACAGATTTATATCTTGTTAGTTTCTGTCCAGAGAAGGCCATTTATTTCATCCTGTGAGACCAGCTGAACTACTTAATTTTAATAAAATAGTTGCATTAGAAAAAGTGGATACATTTTTACTGATAGCCATCATTTGGAATGAAGTTAAATTTAGTCTACAGTTTATATTACTTTTTCCTCACAATTTAGTTTAATATGCTCTGAATGACTTGCTATGAATAAATAATGAAGGCATGATTTCTGCTGGCAATTACAGTTTTTAAAAGTGCAAAATGTAGGAAATTAATTGAACACCTCTCTCCTCTTTTATCCCTATACTTGTATATCTGATTTTATTTCTAGAAACCAAATATCAGATTAGTTGGAACATATTTTGATGGGTTTAAATGTCTTCAGTGCAAAGGAAATGTCTGAGGCTTTCTAATTTGAGTAAATTTAAAGAAAACCTGGCTGGCATTAGGCAATCTGATAAATTATTTTCCTGTGGAGAGCCATAAGGAGGTCAGAGAAACAAAGCACTTACAAAAATCTTTCCCTGGAGAGATGAGGTGGGGTAGGGGACAGAGAGAGAGAGAGAGAGAGAGAGAGAGAGAGAGCGAGCTGAGAGTCCGCTTGTTTGAGATGTTTCCATCCACTGGGTGTCACTGCTGATATGAGACTGAACAGACTGAAAGATATTCCTGTGGCAGCAAGAATTTCTGAGAGACAGGATGTGAAAACTTAGGGATTTAGAAGCTATCACTCGGATCTGCTACACAACTGAAAATACAATGCATTTATTGTAGCAAGGTGGTGAGCATTCTGAATAGGATAACGGAACTACAAAAGAATGAGATATTAGAATTCCTCCTTGTGGCTGAGTAAGCCCTGGTGATAGTTACATTCTTGAATGTATTAAAAATGCTTTTATGATATGTGTCTGTTTTTCTCAGTTTACCAAAAAATAAAAAATAAAATAAGGGAAGAGAATTCCACTGAGGACTTTGGCATTGGAACATACCTATAGTTTATCTTTGGATTTTCCAACTTGTAAGTAATGCACTTAAAAGGTGTCTGGTTTGCCCTAGCAGATTAGAGTTATGTTAATACTGGAGCTTTCTTCTCTTTTGTTTAAAGACTTGGCAATACCCATTGAAAACGCACCTATTTGTGACTTAGACTTCCTCTGGAGTGCGTGCATTCTTTCTCTCTTTTTTCTTTCTTTCTTTCTTTCTTTCTTTCTCTCTCTCTCTTTCTTTCTTTCTTTCCTTCTTTCTTTTTTTTTTTACATTTTTTTTTTTTTACGTTTATTTATTTTTGAGACAGAGAGAGACAGAGCATGAATGGGGGAGGGTCAGAGAGAGAGGGAGACACAGAATCTGAAACAGGCTGCAGGCTCTGAGCACAGAGCCCGATGCAGGGCTCGAACTCACAGACTGCGAGATCATGACCTGAGCCGAAGTCGGATGCCCAGCCGACTGAGCCACCCAGGCGCCCCATCCTTCTTTCTTTTTTTTCTGCTTTGTTTTTTAAACCTATTAACATTTTGCTAGAAACAGTTTGAAAAAGTAACAGAAACTGAATCTTTTTTCTTGTCATGTGATGTTCTATGTCTTGTTTGTGAAATAAGATTAAAGTTCTGATACAAAATAATGGGGTAGAAATTTGATGGTAGGAATGGATAGAGGGTGCATTCAAAGATACAGAGGAGCAAGGAGCATCTTTCGAATCAAATATGGAGAGAGAGAAAAAAAATAAAGAGGAAGTGTAGTAGGAGGATAAAGGAGAAATGAGAAAAGGAGATAAGGAGATGAGCAGATTTAGGAAGGGAAGAAAGGGAATCAAAGAGAAGGGAAGAAGAGGAGGAAGTAAATAGCTCCCTAACCTCTTATTCATGATTTTGAAGGGAGTCGTTTTAGGTGCTCTGTGTACTTTGGAAGGTAATAGGCTGAAGGAGAGTGAAGTACACCTGGGACTTGAGGTAATTCAGAAACCTAAGAGATGAATGCCTTATTAAAGTAACCAGAGATGCAAGTTCAGAGCTGGTAGAAAGGAGAGGAAATAGTTTGAGGAAGAAACACAAAGGAATCTAAGACCATTTTCAGGGTATGGAGTTTATGAAAGTCTAATGGCTGAACTTGGAATTGAGGGCACTACAAACTATCCTGGGCTTGCTTTACCCCTGCTAGCTTCTTGCAGTTGTATTAACAGAAAGAACTGCCATAGCAGATTGTGGAGGTGCTTATCCCTCAGAAATACAGTGGATCCTATTTAGAGTTCCATAGTCAGCTTTCTGGTGGTTTGAAATAACTTGTTATGGTGACAGCTTTGTATAGGATCTCAAGTCCGTAAGATAGGTACGTGGCCTGATTGTTCACTGCTATGGTCTCAGCACTCAGCATATCGTAAATGTCAATTTTTACTAAATTGTTGAATTGATAAGTTTCCCAGAAGCATGAGTTTGGCACATATGACTTCCAAACATCCAGTTACTTCTTGCATTCCCCAGCCTTTTGTCCTTGTGCCTGAAATGGACATCCGAGTCCATACTTTAGATGTGTCATTAGCACTAAGACTTGTATGTTACCAGACACTCCGGGATCATTCAGTACTTGGGGACTTGGAGGTCAACCCTATTAATTAGGCCTCAGTAACACTGGGGCAATTGAAAGAGAAAGGAGAGTATGGTCTCAGGTCACCAAAGATGACGCTCCAAATATCTGGTTAAAAGGGTGATCTTGAGTAGGTGACACCATAGTAGTGTTTCCTACAAAGTTAGCGCTTATTTTCAGGACACTGCTTACTGTGCTGCTTATGCCTGCCTGAATATTTTTTCTTTCCAGAAAAATTAACTTATTCTTGCATTTAAAAATTAATAAATTTTTAATAAATAAACCTGGTATGGCCAAGGGATTACGAAGTCCAGTTGCCTTCTAATGTAACTTAGGTTTGATGAAATGTAGTTACACAGAGATTGCAGCAAATAAAGTTGTTTTCATTCTATTTCTTTGAGTTGACATATTTAAAATATTTTCCCCTCCCTCACCAAGTGTTCAATCTTCTATAATTATTGGCATTGGAAGCAGAGATGACAGAATGCCACTACATTTTTTGCTCTGTTTTCCACATATGAGGCTATGATTATGTTAATTGTACATGTTAAATGGAAATATTCTTGAGAGAAAAATAAATGTTTTTCCCTGCATATTCTCAACCATGAATAATGTTGCAAAGCTAGTTGATATTAAACCTAGCTCTGGTTGACAACTAAGTGAAACTGATTTTAGTTTGGGTCTCCTTTCTCTCAAGTATATGTATATGCATGCACGTACGTGTGAGTATGGGTGTGTTGGCATTATAGAACATGCACACATCTGCATACATATATACATACATACATACTTACATGCATACACATATATTTCTTTGGTTAACTTGCATCAGAGGAATGATAAGAAAACTAGTCACAATAATTCGAAATCTATAAATAGTAATGAGTGAATCAGTGTTACCCATTGCCAGTAAACTTGAAATAAGGTAGTTAGCAAAAACCTTCTTATAATACTAGGAATTGAACCATAAAATAATCTTCTGAGGGCAGAAATATAGACTTTATCACCAAAGACATTTATAAACTACATGATTGTAAACCATCAGTGGCTATATTATTGGAATAGTTCCATACTGATATGAGTATGTATTAAATGCCTTCTTGGTTTTCTAGGTTTACATTAGTCTTTGTAGTATTTTTATATTCAGTTTTATTTTTCTTCCTTTTTTTCTACTATTGCTTGAAAATATTACCAGAGGCTAATCTTTCATTTTTGTGCTTATTGTGCAATTTTCCTTAAGTGCATGCACATCATTATTATGGTGATTAAACGTGTATGATTAAATCAACAAGAATTAAAATTTAATGAAGAAAAATTTCTAAGATCTTGTTTAATAATTTATGCCTTGACTAGATATTCTTGGTGTTTTTCACAGGGACAAAATTGCGTGTGTGTGTGTGTGTGTGTGTGTGCGTGCGTGCACGTAAGTGTTTTCAGTAGCAAATAAGCCTACCGTTGTGAAATGAAACTGTAAGCAATTTAAGGAAAATGAAGGCAACAGACAGCAGGGTAATAGTATAGGGAAAAGAAAAAAATCACTTTTTGTACAGCAACATCATCGTTATTCTGAATACTGACTGGTGCTGCACACAGGGTGCTATTAATTCTTTCTGTGAAGTACTATCTGGAACTAGATGGAAAGAATGAAGAGTTACCCTAATATCCCTTAATGAGACTTTCTATGGGAGAAATTGAGCCTGCATCTCTGGGGTAAAACCAATACATTTTAGGCTGGAATGTATATGCACAAGAGGCTTTATTGATATTTCATGGCAATTTAATGCACGCGTAACTTGTAATCGGTAGTGCAGTGCTGCCCAACACATAATTTTTGTTGACTTAGTAGCATTTAAACTAGACACAATTTAAATCTTTTTAAGTAAATCTGCATAGGGGAACGACCTTGTTGCTTAGGAGTAATTTCATGGTGGGGATGAACTTTAATTGCCTCTGTTGGTGAATAATTACTAGTTTTGTGTATTATGTGCAAACAAAATTATAACCAACAGCAAGACACATAGTTGCCTGTTAAAAAGAGTTACAGTAGTTTTGTTCCTAGAGTTTTGACTTACTTGATTATGAAATACTCTGGGTTTTCAAATTTATTAGGTAGGCACCTTAAAGAAAACAAGTCTTAAAGATAATATTGCTGCTAAGATATATTGTTCACTCCTCCACATTTGGACTTTCCCAGTCCAGAAAAGAGATCATACATAAACCATGACATCAGTTTGAATTTTTGTTTTTCATATTCTGTATTTATCCTATTTTGTTTCATTGAGCAAAAAGTTTCCTTTTATATTTCAAAAGTATAGCTGTTTTTTAATTTTTTTAAAAATTTTATATTTTTTCAAGGGAGGGAGAGAGGGAGAGAGAGAGAGAGAGAGACCCAGCATGAGTAGGGGAGGAGCAGAGAGAGAGGAGGACACAGAATCTGAAGCAAGCTCCAGGCTCTGAACTGTCAGCACAGAGCATGATGCAGAGGTTGAACCACCAACCGTGAGATCATGACCTGAGCCAAAGTCCAACACTTAACTAACTGACTGAGCCACCCAGGTGTCCCCAGGAAGCTTTTTAGACAATATGATGTTTAAAGGAGAAACAAAAGTAAAAATATATTAAAGTAAAAATATATTAAAAACAGAAATAGGATTTAAAATTTAATAAACTATTATAACTCAGTTAAAAAGAGGATTATTGTTATTTTTCTTGTGTTGAATCATGGAACATATTTTGATAAAAACAAAGTTTGTTCAGAACTTCAGGAAGAAGTTTGCCTCAAAATATTGGAATGATGATATAGTGGCAGTCACCTAATCAATCTCATTTTTTCACAGATGACAACCCAAAATCACTCTTTAACTATTGTGTTTAAGGTCACATGACTTCTCATTCCTATAAATTCTTTACAGTGGGATCAGAACTAGAACGTGGTAGTGTTAAAACCCACATGGACAGGGGCTGTGCCTCTCAACATCCAACATGGTGTCTGCTATTTAGTAAGGACTTGACAGTATTGGGGAAATGAATGATGCTTTCCAACTCTTGGTACAAGCTCATTCAGTTATCCCACATTGCCTCTCTGGGATAAAGTTTGCAAGGATGAAACAGATACCCATTGGTCCAGAAAAATAGTTTGCTTTGACCTAGGATAAATGTCTTCTTTTAAAGAAAATCTTAGATTGATAAATCAAGCAGCTTCTGAATGGCAAATCCCAAATATTAATTATATCATCAATAAAACTCTGTTACATGGGTGATGCAGATAACCAAACTACATACGATATGGCACTTGTTTCTTGGTATTCACCTATGCAGAGTAGATGGATTTATTATTGTGTATTGTGTGAGCCATGCTAATAATATTCTAACAACAATCTGGTTCTTTGCTGTGATTTATATTCTAATATACAAAACAAGACTGTACATTATCACCTTTTCCTTGCACATTTTCTCCCTAACAGCAATGTGGAGTTGACAGAAGCAGTGGCTGAATATCGTTAACAGCAAATGATAAAGAGGAGTAGCTTCTCTTTATCCATGATCTAACAATGTGCAAAGAGTAGTGGTATGAATAAAAATATAAATGCGTTTATATCTTATTAAGCATATTAACCTCCTCAAGCACACCATTTATTTAGAGTTGTCTTTCAGCCATCCTCATTTATATTCTAAGCTTTGTTACCTGCTGTGCTGTTCTTATTTTTTCCCCCTCTCTTATAGCTCAGAGCTCAATGAGTGAAATTGTGTACACGTAGCTGCATCAGTTCTCTGGTATGAAATTCAGTTTTTGCCAGGTTTCTGTTGATCAAATTGCATGGGCAAAAGCGATAGAATTTGTTGTGTATTTCTGCATATTTGAGTGGCAAATCTAAATTTATGTGACTTTGACAGGAGATGGATAGAAATAATAACAAGTAGTAAAATCAGACTCATATTCACCTATGTTTATATTTTATCGCTGTGATTATTAACATAAAGTTTCTTTTAAATGAAACTTAGTGCTTCTGTTATCTATTGATGTGTAGAGGGCCACACCAAAACTTAGTGGCTTAAAACAGCATTTTATCATTCTCTCTCACAGTTTCATGGACTGGCTAGACTCATGTGCATTCTTCCCACTGAGTCTGTTTTGAGGTTGCTGTTGCTTGATGGCTGAGGAGAGTTATTTGAAGGCTTAGTAGATCTGGATATCTAAGACAGATGCTTCGTTCACATGGCTAGTGCCTTAGTTGGCTTAGCTAGAGCACCCGGAAGCTGCCTGGGCGACTACTCTGTCTCCATGACTTCTCCATATGGCTAGTTTGGCTTTTTTTAAAAAAAATGGTGGTCTCAAGAGAGTTGGACTGTATCTGTGGTTGGCCGATGACCCTCAATGTTATTTTAAGAAACCTGGGTAGAAGCTACAAGGCTACTTGTGACCTGGCTTCAGAAACCAAGCAGTTCTTCTACTTATTCTGTTTTTTACACAGGCTCAGACCAAATTCACTATGGGAAGGAACAATGCAATGGTATAAATATAGGGGATATGGTCATTGGGGAAACTTCTTTAAGAGACTTTGTATCTTAATTTGTTTAGATAATTTGATTTCACTGTCTTAATCACCTTCATGGCCCTCTTTGAAGTATGTTAATTTATTATAGATTAATAATACTACATAAGTGGAAAAATACATGCAATTATAAATTTCTTACTAATTATTTTAATTTTTACTTATTTCATGCAAATACTGACTTCAGTATTTCTTTAATTTTTATCTTTTCTGAGGCACCGTGTCCAGATGATCTTTTTTCTGCTTGACTACTCTCAGTTCATAAGCATGCCAGTTATTGATTTCTAGCAGCAATACATTGACAACCAGCATAATAAATACTTAAAAAAATTTTGTCAAGGTATAGAAAACAAATTCTACAACCTGCAAATATGAAAATAAAGATACACGTGAGTTTTAAAACTGCAGATAGTGTCACTGCCTGCCATGTGTGAACTTTATTCACTGATTTATTGAATGTTTATTGGATAATTGTCATCTGGAAGATCTGAATACTGTGCTGAAGAAGCGTAGTTTAGGCTGTGAAACTTACGCTTTTGTAAGGTGTTCTTCAATAATCAGTGGTTCTCAAATTTAATGTGCAACAAACATCACTGCAAGACTTGTTAAAACACAGGTGATTGCGCCTCACCCCATGTTTCTGATTTATTCAGACTGGAAAGGGGCTTGATTGAGAATTTGTATGTCAAATATATTATCAGAGAATGCCATTGCTGCTGGAGACCATACTTTGAGAATCACTCTGCTAGACAACATTCTAATCATGTCTGCTTCTCTCCTGATTCAAGACTAGAGCAAGGAAGGTCAGGCAAATTGTGCCAGTTTGAAACAACCAGTTAAACAAAGAACTCTTGATTTGCATCCAAAGTGATGCCTGTGGACTGAAGGCAATCCCTGCGTTCAGTTTTTCTGAGGAAACACAGACCAACCCCAGGAGATTTACACTCTTACTGAATCTGAGTCAAGAATGACGGAAAAAGTCAGTTGGTCCAATTCAATTTTCAATATTGGAAAACCCATCAACAATTTCATCATAATTGAATTACTCAGACAAGGCCTTAGAGACAACCTGATTTCCAGAAAGGCAATAATATAACGTAAAGACCATGAAATTTCAAATCAGAAACCAGAATCAGAGTTCCGATTTTACCACGTACTGGCCTATGGTCCCTTGGGAGCGTTTCCTTCCTTTCTAGGAATATATTTTTTCCTTTACCTATAAAATAAGAAACACAATAAGATTCACATTATAAAAGTATTATGGGCATCAACTGAAGTAGTGCGTAGGAAAACTGTAAGTTATTGTATAGATCTTCTAGCTGTTTGAGGTCATTATCGACTAGTGATTCAGTCAGTAGTGCCTTGTTTTGCTGCTAATTGGAATCCACATACCTGTTGGTCTTTATACCCTATAGTTATTCAGGCAACCTCAGACAATTAATTGATTCATCCTTTAACATATCTTTTATCTCTCCTGTCCTTGCCTTTTTATAATTACACTGTTGTCTGTTCATTAGACTTCATCATTTCAAATCTGTTTAAATGCAGTTTTCTACCTGGGGGCCAGTGTCTCCCTAAAACCCATCCCACCTGCAGCCCCACATACACACCCAAATAATTATTTATTTATACTGTCAATGCTCCTCTCATGAAGAAAAGGAGGAGAGATCAGAAAGATAATCAAGTCATTATTTACTAAACACTGTGTTCTAGTCACTGTAGTAATAAATTATCCAGGCATTATCTTTTTTTAACATTTGCAGCAACACTTTGAGGTAGACTCTGTTATATTCCTGATTTTTGACTGAGAAATCTGAGGTATACACAAATTTCCAAGGTCAAGTTGGAACAGCCTGAGGGCTGGAACTAGAATGCAAAGGTGGGTAGGTCTCAATTGGGAGGCCTTATTTGTATCCACTCCTTGCTTGACCCTATGCCTTCTGTGGCTTTACAGAGCATAAATAGTAAGGGGGAAGGGAACCTGAAACAAAGTAATCTTGGCTCTGACAGGATCCTTCCAAGTAATAGTCCTCACCACCTCTACTCAATCTGGGTTTGTTTGCTTATCGTCCCCTTACTGGCATCAATTCACACTTTGTTGCACTCTTGTTCATTTAACAAGCTTATCTGCTGCTTCTGATTCATTTTCATTGAATACTTGTGATGTAACAGGAGTTTATCTGAGTTCTTTGTATTTACTAATTTTGTGTAACAATATTTAGAAGTCAGTACTATTATTATCCCGTTTTGTATGCCATTAAAATGAGGAACAGGGATATCGAATCATTTGTGCTAAGTCACATGCTAGTATATCGGAAGGTGGTATTCAAGCCATGCTGACAGCAGAGCCCGTGATCTTAATGTCTCTACCGCCTGGGCTCCTGTGTTCCCTACTACCTACAGCTTCCCCCCACCTCATATATCTTCCCCATTTAAAATTACATCCTCCTTTTTGTTCTCTACCCATCGAAATTAAAAAAAAAAAAGAATGAAGATCATACTAAACTTTCCTTGCATAAAGTTTCCTAAGACAAACCATATCACCCAGCATTTATACCATTCACTTTATCTGTATGTCTCTGTAAATAGAAGATATTTTCTCTCAGGCTAATCACTAAATAAGTTTTAGTGATAGGGGATATTTTCTACTCCCATTCTGCCTCTGCCGGGCAGGGTGCTAGGGGATTCACAGTAGGTACACAATACAGTTTTCGGGGACCAAGAAGAAAAGGATATTTTATATATATATAATAATAATATAATAAATAATATAATAAATTATATATATATATAATATATATATATATATATATATTTTTTTTTCTTTCTTTTTTCTGTCTCACATGACTTTCTCCCTGCCATCCACACTGGAATGCTGTAATGTTCCACTTTTCTGGTCTTCTAAGTCTAACTGGAGTTTTACTTTTTCCATCAAGTTTTTATAGATTTTCCCCCCTGGAATGAATGCCTTCTTCCTTGATTTGATAGCAGTTATTGTCACAACATTCATTTGCTTGTTCCCTTGTGATTTTATTACATTTTCTGATGTAAATTTGACAGAATACCACCCTTAGAAGGTATTGGTTAGGGTTGTTTCATCCTCTGTGAAATGGTTTTAGCTGCTTGTGATGTTGGTGCAAGAGAAAACTGTACAAAGAAATCCATTTCTGGATAGGGTAGATATCAAAACACACATGCACTGAGTCTGAAAATCCTGTTAGAGACAGTATTATCCTGAAGGTGCTACACGTTTATGAGATCCTCACGTCTTCGAATTGAGAAGGAGAGTTGATGGGTTTCAATGCCCTTATTGGTGAAATATTATCTTCCGTTTTAAATGCAGGTTTCCTTGCTCCTTTCTGTGCTGTACAAGACCTGTTACTGGTTTTTCAGCTCTTTCTCATTTTGCCATATTGTGAAAGTGAATATTGAGGAAGAAAAGTCAGAAAGCTCCAATGCTCATATTTACACCAAGAACCTGGACAGATGGAAATCCCAATCCATATTACTTACAATGTTAAGAAAACTAATATTAGTTAAAGCAAGATATCTATATAGCAGATGTCCATCTTTCTCCAACAGCTCCGAGCACCAGCTGTTCAGATGAGGTTTTTATGAAGCGTAAAAGTCTGAGTACTGGTGTTCTTTGTCCTGAATATTCTTTTAATTTTTTAAGAGCAGAAAAAAAAAAAAAAAAAAAAAAGAAAAGAAAAGAAAGAAAAAAAAAAAAAAGAAAAGAAAGGGGAAAAAAAAGAAAGCCTCCAGGAGGAAAGTAAGGAAAGCCTTGTTGGAATGGTATCATACTAATTTAAGTATTTTTTTCTCCATTCATATATGCACAAAGTCTCTGAGATAGGACCTAGAGCGAAAAATTGAATGAATACCAAATATTTTCTTTTCACGTATGAAATATGCAGAACCACTTCCCTTGCTTGATGGTGATTCAATATTATAGGGTTAGCAAATATTTTTCCCTCCAAGCTTTAATATCAAGAGGACTTTTCAATTTAGAAATAAATATCCTGCCTCTACCAAGGGCTTTACCTTGATTAACCTTCCTAACTAACTAGGGAGGTTGCTTGCTATGAATGTGTTTGCATGTGAACTTCAAGCTGGTTTTATTGACATAAGAGGTCAATCTAACAAGGTCCTGGCATCAAGGGAGGAGAGCAGAGAAGCTATACTAATTGTGGCCATGAAGAGCATGTAAGTGTTTTCATTAAAAGTCAATACTCATGCAGATTTTCAATTCACCATCTGGCCCTCTTCGCACTGATATTTGAAATGCAAGAAGCTGATTTAGTTACCAGATTTCTTCTTCAATTTGTCATATATTCATAGACCAACTTTTTATCGTTTCTAGGTAATACAAGTGAAAACATGGTAATAATAAACTTTCTACATCTCATATTTTATATTTGGACACTTTGATTCCGTATTTCAAAATGTTGCTAAATTTAGTTTTAGTTTACTATTTAAGAAGGATTAACTTGACCATCCTACTTAAACATATGTACTAATCATAGGAACTGAAGAACCATTTGAAAATGTATGGTAATACTGAATTACATTTCTTTGCACAACTTTTGGTAATATGTGTGTGGGTGTGGGTAGAGGTGAAGGGATGTTCTTCATTCTCGAATGCCTCTTTGGAAATTACAGTGAGTTTACTACCAGGTGTGTGTTAGAGCTACAATTTGTTCCTTGTAGCATATATAATCAGAAATTCTTATTTCATGGCTGATTTTGTTGTTTGCTCTATTTATTATCTCTTTGTTCAACATGTGTGACTCATATGAAGATGACACTATTAACTAACAATTCTTTGAATTTGTGTTTATTTTATTACTAGGTGAGGTTGTTTCTTTGAACCACCTTTACTCTTTTACCTGTTAAACAAATGTGAGTCTTGAGGAATAAATGCGCTATTTGGGAAAGTTTTAGCAGTAATAACTTATTTGATTAATAAAAACATATTGGGAACTTAATATATGCCAGACACTGCTCTGGGTGTTGGGAACTTATTAGTGGGATATAATAAGGACAGCTGATAAATAATGAGTGTTTAAATCCTTTAAATGCATTGTCTTGTATGATAATCACGATGAACTCACAAGGAAACCTCCCCCCTCCCCTGCTTTACAAATGAGACAACTGGTACTTATAGAAGTTAAATAATTACCTAAGGTTTCACAGCCAGGAAGTAGTACACCTAGTATTTTAAACCAGATTTTCCTGGGTTGGCTTCACTATCTATTACTTCCTATGCTAACACACAGAAAATGTTAATGGAATAGGAATTTCATATTCTGCTCTTTGGTAAAAGTCAGTCAAGTGTTGTACTTGTAACTTTAATCCCAGTCGTGGTTGTTATTTGTTCCACTCACTCCATTTCACTGTCCCTTGATCACACTTTTTTCTTTGTGTCTTTGTCCTTGTATCCCCATAATTTATTTCAGTTGGATTGCTTGCTGCTCCTCCCTTTACTCCTTCAGTAAATCTCAACACTCTGTATCCCTTTTTAGGTTCAGTTAAAATTTACTTATTCTTCCCCCAAATCTGCTGTCTTCTTCAAATTTCCTTGACCTTCCTTTTCTCTGAACTTCTCTAGTACTGTTATTCCACAAAATTGGTGCTAAATTATGTATTATGTTTTCTTGATTTATTTGCTTATTCTCAATTACATTTTGAAATTTTAAAATAAATAATTATATCTTCTTTAGTATTTCTACCAGTCAGACAAACTAACAAACTAAATCAGGATGTAAAGCATGATAGAGAACAAATTAACCAGAGATTGGGTGGATTTGTGTATCAAAAACATTATCCTAATAGGTCTAGTGAATAATGTAGTATATAACCTACTTTTTATTGCTGTCAGTAAAATAGAGAATGAAAATATTAATTGTGGAAAATGACACATTTCAGAACAAGAAATGACTGACAACAGATCAGGAAGCCAATAGGAAATCCATGTCAGGAAAAGGGCATCTCTGTGATCACAGCTAATCCAATCATTATATGAAGGAAAACTTCCCACAAGTCACCCATCCTTCATCATAAACTGGAGATATTTTATTGATGAGATTAAGAACTTTCACAATGTCATCAGAGGTCTGGTCTCCTTAAGTGCAATCAATTTGAAATAATTTTAAAACGTGAAGATCATAACACATAATGAAAGTATTTTGCAAGGATCAAGTTGTTGCTTCAGTGACTTGGACAAATGTTATGGTGGTTATCATGAAGTCTAAAAAAAGGAAAGTTGGTAAGAATCTGTCAGTATGCCTCCATCCTGTGCCCTGATCACGGACACAAGTATTCTTGCCTATAATGGAAGATGACTCATTAGGTTACCATGGCATTATGAAAATATTGTGTAATGTACACTTTATTGGGTATGAAGTGATTAAACAGAAAGCCTCCCAGCTACTGTTGCCTTGGGAGGTTTTAATGATGCTATGCAATAAGTGTTGTGGTTGCTGCCCAAATGGAGAATCTGTGCCTCCCTTAGTCTCTGAGCAGGAAAGAACTCCTCCCACCAGAAGGCCTTTAGAAACTCTTCCACACTTAGAGAGATCACATCATTGGAGCAGAAAAACATTTTTTTTTTTTTTTTTTAACCAGACAGACCAGAAGAGACAGATGGCAGACACAAAATACTTAATTTAGGACAATGCAACAATGTGTAAATAGGTATTTGAGGGGTTAACAAATAGAGGCATTCAGTGTTAATGTAAGCAAAGATGAAGTCTTACTACTATGGATCCTGACCCAAGAAGTGAAGGTCTCAGACCAGAGGAAAAAAATGTGGAACACAAACAGCAGGGTCAGACTTTACCATTACTGGGAATATTCTATGAGCCACACTGGTTCATGCTTAACACTAGCTCATTATTGTTAATTAGACATTGTTATGTGCCAGACACATGCTAGATACTGAAAAATCAAGGAAAGTAAGCAGATCTGATTCCTCATTCTCATCGAGTTTATGGAGTAATAGGAAAGACGTGAAAACAAGAATCATCCAAACAAAAGTATAACCACAAAATATTTTAAGTGCTGTGAAGAAAAGGTACAGGGAGGGTAATGATTACAACGTTTAACAGTGACTTAATAAAGCATTGGAGATGGAAGAGTAGGGAATTTTCCTTAGAAAGTATTATCTAAGCTGAGATCAAAGATGAGTGGACATTAAATAGATACATTGAGTCACTGGCAGGGAAGAGATGGTGAGGACTGGAGAAAAGTGGACAGACCATCATGTGCCAATCAGTGTTGTGTGGATCAGGAAGCTAGCCAGAAGGGCTGGAACTAAAGAGAAAGGGGAAGGGGAAGTTTGGGGGCAGAGCCGCTAAGACTTCATGGGTCCTGTTTAGTATTTCGGTCTTGATTTTAATGGAAAGTCACTGAAGCTCTTAAGATAAGAGGATGATATTATTTACAGTTTAAACCTATGTTTGTCTATACTATAAACAATAATTAAAGAGTACAGAGTGCGTTAGAAAGGAACCAAACCAAAGACAATCAGCTTTTCTTGATTCCACTGTCAGCTACAGAAAGAAAGAACCTGTATTTTTTCAAGGCATGTAGAGATGGGGTTATATGGTGTTCTATCAGGTGAAAGGAAGAGACTTGTTCCATGAACTTGGTGCAGGTTCACAGAGTATATCAAGAAGTTTAGAGCGTTTTTGCTGATAGTGAGCAGAGGATGAGAGTTTGCCAGTTGTGAGATTGGCATGGGTCCTGGAAAAGAACCTCCTGAGAGATGACTGAGTCTCTGCTACAAGAGCCCATGAATGCCAGTCTGTGTGGGTCATTTGTGATCAGCAAGGCCCTGGCGTTGGGAATAGCAGCTTATCATGGCAGTGAGGCGGTGCCACTGCTTTTCCTAAAAGAGCCTATCAGAATAAGCAAGGAGCGTGGCCAAATTGGATTGCTTTCTTAATTTTGCACAATACAAATTGGAGGAAAGAATCTTACACTTTGTAGACTGAATTAGTTCAGGGTAGTTAGGTAGATGTTGAGCAGGGTTAGGAGAATTATGAATTCGTCTTTTAAGCCACTGGGTTTTTAATATAGAAACAAATGACTGGAGGGGTGCCTGCGTTGTTCAGTCGGCTAAATGTCTGGTTCTTGGTTTTGGCTCAGGTCATGAAGTCACGGTTCATGGGATTGAGCCCCGTGTCGGACTCTGTGCTGACAGCGTGGAGCCTGCTTGGCATTCTCTCTCTTCCCTGTCTCTGCAGCCCCCACCCTGCTTGTGCATGCATGCATTTTCTCAAAGTAAATAAGTGTATTTTTAAGTATGAAAAGTAAATAAATTACTGGAATATCTGAAATTGGTGCTTTTCTACTCATTTGTTGACACCATCATCTGCCACAACTAACGACAAATAGTGACTTTGCAACTTTCCTCCTCCTCCTCCCTTCTCAACATTCGTCAAGTTTTAAATCTCTACCTGACTTGACAAGTAATATGTCATCATAAGAAACTGCTTTACTTTTCACTGAAAATTTTGTTGCGGTTTTTTCAACTAATTTATTTACTGCAGTGTATCCTGTCATCCTGTATTATAAATTTCATGTTTCTGTACATGTTTCTTAAGATGTTATTTTTTAGAGACTAATAAGTAATATTTTAATATTTTATGACATAACATGTTAGTTTATTAGTTACATAGAAATGGGTGTTTTGGGTATACGTGTTTATTTATGTTTTAGGAAATTGATTGGGGTTTCGCATTAATATGTTTCATATTATAACTTTGCCATTTAAAATAATGGGAAATAAGCTCCTGTTTGGCATGGCTTAGTTTTCAGAAATGAATTAGTAATATTAAATGAGAAATGCCTATATTTAGGTTTTCTACTTTCTGTAGTGGAAGAATCAAGAGAGAAGGGACTACTCTGTTGAGGAACACAGAACAGTGTCTGCAAGTAGGTGGATGATACGGAAATTGTTTGGGATTTGTTAGTTGTCTGGTGTTTTCACACTTAAGTAGAGAAGCCAAGTAGGCAATTTCTTAGGAAGACAAAAACAAACAAACAAAAACAACACTAGGGAATGATCAGTAACCACTGGACTAACAACCACTCACTTGTATTTGGGTCGGCAGATAAAATTATGAGAGGGGACTACATGCATATCGTGGCCCAGGAGGTCCAGCTCCAAAAGCACCAATGAACCCATTTCACATAGATACTAACTAATATTCTCTCCTTTGAAGCCAGAAATCGAGGACAGAATGCTGCTGGCTGTAGCATTGCTCTACAGAATCTTCCATTTTAGCGATGTAATAGAAAGTCCTCAGGGGTAAGAGTTATATTTCATGTGGCCGGAGCAATTGACCCAGGCACCTAAGAACTTAAATGTCACTATGTGTGGGAGAGAAATACAGCCACGCATTTCTGCAAAAATTCCATATATGTGCAAGTGAGACGCAAAGAACATATGTACAGCCATAAATATGCTCATGTATAGCAGTTGGTCCTTCTGTGAATAATCACATGCAGAGACATTTGAGGAAATGCAAATAAAGTGCTTAGAAGTGTTCTTGGCACTTTGTAAGTGCTCAATAAATGTTAACTGCAGTAATAATATTATTGTTATTCTTTTCCTTCTGTTTCTCCTCGTCTTTCTCCTCCTCTGCCCTTTCTTTCTCCTTGTATTCTTTGCTTCTCTGGGCATGCCATTATAGTTCTGTTACTGATTCCCGTCAACCACTTTCAGAACAGAGAGTCATAATTCTCTTCCTTGCCCTTCTACTTTTCCAATTAATGCCCTTCTAAGGTCAGTTTTACTCCCACACCCTTTAGTCCTCTCCTCTGTTTCATGCTCCTTGTCACTGCCATGTTTAATATTCCTGTGGCTTTTCATCTAGAAAGCACCGGCCTCACACCGAGAGTGGGTTGCCCATGAGCAGTTACGCCTATCCTCAGAGTACTGCAAAACAGGCATGTCATAAAGATGAAAATTGTTCAGTCTTGATGAACCTTTCCAGGGTTTTTCTATCAGAAAACCTAGAACATGTATTGAAGTTTTGCCACATGTTTCATTCTTAATAGTTAAGCATTGATTTTATTATGACCCACAGTTAAGGGCAACAATACCATTGTATTTTCAGTTTAGTGTTTCTCATGTCTTATAATCTGACCTAGCTCCTGGCTTATCCCCTTGATTCCAGCTGCTTCTTTCTCATGTACACTCCTTTCAGGATAGTGAATGCTTTTGTAATGAAATTGCACTGCTCAGAAATTGATGGTGATGTATAGTGATTACAGATAAACAGCAACCACAGACATGTGGGTTAGGGAGAATTCCATAATGTTCTGGGGGGTATGAGTATAACGTAAGGAAACCTATATCAGGGTTAAGCAAGAGAAGACCATAGTCCCTGATATCTCATCATTCTCCAGAGAGATTCTTTGAGGACAGGGTACTTCTGGATACAGTACGGGTTTGTGTTACAGCTGTGGGTAACTGTCCCTTTGCTGAGCTCCTGCCTGGTTGTGCACGTGGGAGAAGACCTTTGCTAGAGGGATGAGTCAGAGTTCAATATGAGAGTCTATACCAGCTCTTCAGAGAGTTGTATGAAAGGGAGGGCCCTCATGGCCAAGGGAAGCTGAGCTCAAATGCACCCCTCACTGAGGTGGGGGAGTGAGGGGGTCTCTGTCGGCCCACTGCAAGGTAATGGGAGCTTCAGTATTTATTCGCCGGATAATCCTGCTTTTCTCTCTTCACACCTTCTTAATTACTACCAAGTTTTGACTTAAACCTACCTTTTCTGATCCTGACACCCCCTTGCATTGCATGTTGTCTTAATGATTTCTTTTGAATATTTCCTGTGCTGTGTTTCCTTGAAAGATTTGCTCATATTGGGATATGAGCACCTTGCTTACATCAGCCCTCCACTTCCACACTTACACTTGCCACCTACATCAGCTTCGTGTTTATTCTATGAAATTTTCAGAAACCGTGTTAAAAACTGCCCCCTTCATGGATTCTTCCTTTCCATTCACCTAAAGTTGTCTGGATTTTGGTAAGGAAGTAAAATATGTAGAAAGCTAAGCACACTGTTTAAAAGTTAAAATATTTTTTGAGTAACTGTATATTTTTATTTTTTTCATCAAAACTAATTAATACAATAATGCCTCTGTTTAAAAATTCCATTTAGTTAATGGAAAATGCAAGGAACCCAAACTGACTTAGAAATGTCAGGATACTTTGTGGGAACTAAAGTTTTATGAACCATATGAATAGGCGAAGCCAAGATATCAGTGTCAAGCTTCTAGTAAAAGTGACTAGAAACTTCTAAGCAACAATTTCCATAAAGCTTTGTCAGCCAAGCAGTGAAATGTGAGCTTCTTTAAAGAAGCTTATAAAATTGCATTATTCACAAGTTTGGGAGTAGATCATATGTTACATGGAAATGATTTTTGATGCAAAATATTAAAACCCAAGCAGGACCTGAAGAGACTCTGAAAAAATGTGACCATACCTGGAACAGACATATATTAAACTTTGAGAAAGTACCAATAAGAGTTAAGGTGAAAACTCACGTGGTATCTGGTTGCACCGAAGTTGCAGGCACAGAGTATATTTCAGAATGGTGTGAAATTCCTTCTTGTCTAGGAATATGCATTAAATAAGGTAGAAGTACAGGTTCCAAAATAATAACCTATACTTTAGAGAGGACTAGTAAATAAACATGTAGTGCAACAGGCTGTACTGTTTGTGATTTGTTTTCTTGAATCATTAGTACTAGAAAATGTTTCCTAAGTACTTACCATGTATGAAAAACTATCCATGACGCAGAGATGGACGTGACCTCCACCCAGCGGTTCTGCAGTCTAAATAAGTCTGGTAACGAGGCAGACATAAAAATGCTGGAAGATGGGTGACTTACATGGAGGTGATGCAGTTTGCATACGCTTTTATTTTTCTGGTTTCTTCTATGAGGCCTCTCCCATTGCTTTATGATTTTAAAAAGGTGCCAGGTGTGGCATCACAGAATTGCATTTTGGTCCTGTGTTCTTCATAAAAAGTCTAGTATGAGGCTAATGTTAAATCAGTATGTTACAAATTGAGGCATTCAAAGGCTCTGGTTCATCAGAAAAAGAAAATATTTCTTCTACACATTTTTGCTTATTCCGGCTTTATTTGTACATGGCCAAAGTACATCATGTTTGCTAGAACTCTGTTATGCGGTGTTAGCAATTTAATAGAAATACTGGTTTTGATGATGGCCATCAGAATATCTTTTTAAAATCTTTTTAAAGGTTTTTGTGGTCATTACCTTTAAAAATTTCATCTTGTAAATAAACAGTAGGTTTTTCCCGCAAAATAATAAGAGAACAAGAGAAAGAAAATTGCTGAGAAGCAGGTAGCCGTTAGGAAATTCTGATCAGCACTATTTCTTGGGGGATCAGAGTCTCTGAGGAAGAGGTGTCTCCTAGACTGGAGGACCTCAGATATATTAATTGAATGCATGATATGTGGAGGTCCTTAATGTACCATCTGCAGCCTTAAAATTTTTGGAAGGGCAGTGGATTCTTGAAGTGTCTTGTTACCAATAAGTCTATCTTTGTTTGCAAGAGAGAAATCTATAAGAGAGAACTGTAAAATGAATAGCTCAGGTCAAAAGGGGTGTTTACTGACCATCTGTTTAATGATTTATTCATAAATCATGTGTCTGTTAACTAACTCTGTGCTTAGCGATGAGCTGATGCTTTCAAAAGCACCTGTCAAACTAAGAAAATGATGACCACTTTGTACAATTAAGAACTACAGAATTCTCAGTCTTTATTGTCTTTTAATTGTGTTTATGTTGCAAAAAGCTCTTTATGAATCCCAATCACAGAGAAAACTGAAATTGGAAGTAAGTTGACATTTTTGATATTCCGTTAGATACTGACATTCCAGCAGACAGGAGTGATCTCTATGCATTAAACTAGGATAATACTTGCTTATACTAGACACTCAATATTGTTAGATGGATGAATGAATACATCGTGATAAATGATAGAGTGAAATGCTTCCCAAATTGAGGGATGGAAGAGGATGTTCAGATTCATAAAACAGAAAGGATATCAAATAGGATAAATCTAAAGAAGTCTACATGAAGATACATTATGAGCTAATTGACAAAGGTCAAACACAAAGTGAATTTTGAAAATTGCAAAAGAAAATTTGTCACCTACAAGGGAGCCCTCATAAGACTATCAGCGGATTTCTTAGCAGGCCAGGAGTTGGGTGATATGTTTAAAGTGCTGAAAGGAAAAAAGCTACCAAACAATAATACTCTATATACCAAAACATTTCTTCAAAAATGAAGGTGAGATAAAGACTTTCCCAGACAAATAGAAAGTGAGGGAGTTCATGCTATAATTTGCTTTATAAGAAATACTAAACGGAGTTCTCAAATTGAAATGTAAGGATTCTAAACAGCATAAAAGTACATGAGCGCTGGTAATGATAAATATAAAAATAAATGCAGAATATTGTAATACTGTAATGGTGGTATATAAATCACTATTAATTTTAGCATGAAGATAAAAAACATTAAATATGACTATAAAATTGATTAAATTCATAATATAAAGGATGTAATTTGTGATTTCAATAACATAAAGTGTGTTAGGCAGGGGAAGTAAAAAGAGTACAGTTTTTGCATGCTATTGAAGTTAATTTGTTATTGGTTTAAAATAGGCGGTTATAAGTTGTTTTATGTAAGCCCTATGATAACTATAAAAATACATACAGAATATACACAAAAGGAAAGGAATAAAAATATATGATTACAATAAATCAATAAAACACAAAGAAGGATAGCAAGAGAAGAAAAGATGAGCAAAAAAACTACAAAACAGAGAACAATGAACGAAATTGCAATAGTAAGTTTTCCCCTAAGACTGATTACTTTAAAAATAAATGGAATAAATTTCCTGATCAAAAGACATAGCATGGCTGATGGATAATAAAATAAGACCCAACTACATGTTGCCTACAAGGGACTTGCTTTAGAATTAAGGACCCACATAGGCTGAAATTGATGGTGGGTGGAAAAAGATACTCAATGTAAATGGTAATCAGAAGAGAGCAGAGGTGGTTTTACTTATATCAGACAAAATATACTTTAAATCAAAAACTGTCACAAGGCACCAAAAAGGATATTATATAATGATAAAAGGATATTCATCAGGAATATATAACAATTATAAATATATATGCACCCAACATCAGAACACCAAAATATATATAGCAAAAACTAATAGAACTGAAGGGAGAAATTCATACCAATGCAATAATAGTAGGAGACATCAATACCAAATTTTCAATAATTGATACAGCATCCAGGAAGAAAATCAATAAAGAAACAGCTGACTTGAACAACACTGTAGATCAAATTAACCTAACAAACATATTCAGAACTTTCCCTCTAACGGCAGTAGAATATATATTTTCCTCAAGCACACATGGAACGTTGTCCTGGATAGATTCCATGTTTGGTCATAAGGCAAGTCTTAACAAATTGAAGGGGACTGAAATTATACCAAATATCTTTTCCAACCATAATGCTATGAGACTAGGAATCAATAAGAGAAGAGAAACTCACAAATACATGGAAATTAAGCAACACACTGTTGAACAACCAAGAACAACCAATGAGTCAAAGAAGAAATCAAAGGAGAAATCAGAAGAATGCCGTGAGGCAAATGAAAATTAAAATACAAGATATCAAAATTTATGGGACACAGGGGCGCCTGGGTGGCTCAGTCAGTTAAGCGTCCGACTTCAGCTCAGGTCACGATCTCGTTGTCCGTGAGTTCGAGCCCCGCGTCGGGCTCTGGGCTGATGGCTCGGAGTCTGGAGCCTGCTTCCGATTCTGTGTCTCCCTCTCTCTCTGCCCCTCCCCTGTTCATGCTCTGTCTCTTTCTGTCTCAAAAACAAATAAAAAACGTTAAAAAAAATTAAAAAAAAAACTTATGGGACACAGAAAAAGTGGTAATAAGAGGGAATTTTATGGCACTACACACCCACATTAAAAAAGATAGGTCTCAAAACAAAACAAAACAAAACAAAAAAACCCCTAAATTTATACTTCAAGGAACTAGGGAAAAAAGTCTAAAATTAAGGAAGGAAATACTAAATATTGGAGCAAAAATAAGGAAATAGGCGCTATAAAAACAATAGAAAAGATCAATGAAACCAAGAGTTGGTTTTTGGAAAAGGTAAGCAAAATTGACAAATACTTAGCTAGAGAAAAAGCAGATTTAAATTAATAAAATCAGAAATGAAAGAGGAGACATTACAAGTAATGCCACAGAAATAAAAAGCATCATAAGAGGCTACTGTAACAGTTATTTGCCTACAATCTGGATACCAGAGGAAATGGATAAATTGCTAGATACACAACCTACCAGGACTGAATCATGAAGAAAAAGAAGGCCTGAACAGACCACTAATGAAAAAGGGAATTGATCAGTAATAAAAACCTTCCAACATAGAAAAGTCCAGGACCAGATGGCTTCGCTAGTGAATTCTACCAAACATTTAAAGAAGAATTAATGCCAATTCTTTCCAAACTCTTCCAAAAAAATGAAGTGGAGAAAACACTTCCAAATAAATTTTATGAGGCCAGAATTACCCTGATCGCAAAGCCAGACAAAACTATGAGAAAAAAGAAAATTGCAGGTCAATGCCCTTGATTAACATAGATGCAAAAATTCTCAACAAAATGCTAGCAAACTAAGTCACTACATTAAAAGGATCATATGTCATGATCAAGTAAGATTTATTCTTGAGATGCAAATGTGTTTCAATATACAGACATCAATAAATGTGTCACATTAATAGAATTAAATATAAGAATCACAGGGTTATCTCAATAGTTGCAGAAAAATAATTTAACAAAATTCAACACTTTTTCATGAAAAACACTAGGCATGGAAGCAACAGACTTCAACATAATAAAGTCCGTATGTGAAAAACCCACAGCTGACATCATACTCGTGATAAACTGAAAGCTTTTTCTCTACTATCAGGAAAAAGAAAGGAAACCCATTCTCACCACTTCTATTCAGCATAGTATTGGAAATTCTAGCCAGAGCAACCAGGCAAGAAAAAGAAATTAATTCATTTAAATCAGAAAGGATAAAGTAAAATGATGTCTGTTGCAGATAAGATAATTCTATATGTAGAAAACTTTAAGGATCCCACGAAAAACATGTTAAAACTAATAAATGAATTCAGTAAAGTTACAGGATACAGGACCGACATAAAAATCATTTGCATTTCTATGCAATAATAAAGAAATATCAGAAAGATAAATGAAGAAAGAAATCCTATTTACAATAACATAAAACATACTTAGGAATAAATTTAATCAAGGAATAAAAGACTTATACACTGGAAACTGCAAAATATTGGTGAAACTAATAAAAGAGAACCAAAAATAGGAAAGCATCCCATGGTTATGCAGTAGAAGACTTAAAATTGTTAAAATGTTCACACAGCTCAGAGCAACCTACACATTTGATGCAATAGACATCAAAATCCTAGTGGCACTTTTTACAGAAATAGAAAAAATCTCCAAATTCATGTGGACTCATAAAGAATACCCCAAAGAGTCAAAGCAATATTGAGAAAGGAGAACAACCCCGGAGGCCTCACACTTTATGATTTCAAAATATACTACAAAGCTACAGTAATTAAAACAGTATGGTACTGGCATGGATACAGACAGATCAACAAATGGAATAGAATAGAGAACGCAGAAATAAACCCATGCATGTACAGTCAGTTGATCTTTGATAAGTGTGCCAAGAATTAACTAAGGGGAAAGGATATTCTTTTCAGCAAATGGTGATGGGAAAACTAGATATCTGCATGCAAAATAATGTGATCATAATATTATCTTACAACATTTACAAAAATCTGCCCAAAAAGTATTGAATACTTAAACATAACACCTGAAACTGTAAAAATCATAAGAGAAAACATAGGGCAAAGTCTCTTGACTTAGGTCTTGGCAGTGATTTTTAGATGTGGCACCAAAAGCACAGGCAACAAAGCAAAAATAGACAAGTGGGGCTACATGAAACTGAAAGGCTTCTGCAGAGCAAAGAAAACAACCAACCAACAAAGAATGAAAAGTCAACCTACAGAATGATAGAAAATGTTTGCAAGTCATATATCTGGTAAGGAGTTAATTTCCAAAGTATATAAGGAAATCCTGCAACTCAACTACAAAATGGAAATAACTCCATTAAAAATGGACAATGGACTTGAACAGACGTTTCTCCAAAGAAGATGTACAAATGGCCAACAGATACATGAAAGATGCTCTATGTCACTAATTATCAAGGGAATGTAAAATTATAATGAGAAATCACCTCATACCTGATAGGATGGCCATTACCAAAAAGCCAAAGATAAGTACTGGTAAGCCTGTGGAGAAATTTGAACCTTGTACACTGTAGTGGGAAGACAAAATAGCAATTATAGAAAACAATATGGGGTTTATTAAAGATTTTTTTTTAAAAGAACTATCATATGATCTAACAACCCTACTTCTGGGTACACATCCAAAATATTAAAATCAGGATTTTGAAGAGATATTATCTTCACTCTTATGTTCACTGTAGCACTATTTGTAATAGCTAAGAAATGGAAACAATCCAAGTAAACATCAACAGATGAATAAATAAAGAAAATGTGGCATATCCATTATTCAGCCTTAAAAAAGAAGATAACTTCAAACAACATGTTAAATGAAATCAGCCTATCACAGAAGAATACTGCGATTTCTGCTCATAGGAGACATCTAAAATAGCCACTCATAGAAGTAGATAATACAGTGGTGGTTGCTAGGGGCTGAGGGGAGGGGAAAAGAGGAGTGGTTGTTCAATGGGTAAAAAGTTTCAGTTATGCTCATTGAATAAACTCTAGAAATCTGCTGTACAACACCGTGCCTATAGTTAACAGTGTGGTATTGTTCACTTTGGAATTTGTTAAGAAGATAGAGCTCTCGTGAAATGCTTTTCCAACAACAACACAACAAAACAAACGAACAAAAGGGCACATGGAAAGTTTCAGAGGTGTTGGATATATCTGTTACCTTAACTGTGGTGAAGTGTCATGGGTATTTGCGTATGTTCAAACTCTTCAAATTCTGCACATTAAATATATGAAGTACTTTCTTTAAAAAAATTTTTAATGTTTATTTTTGAGACAGAGAGTGACACAGCATGAATGGGAGGGTCAGAGAGAGAGGGAGACACAGAATCTGAAACAGGCTCCAGGCTCTGTACTGTCAGCACAGAGCCCCACGCGGGGCTCAAACTCACAGACCGTGAGATCATGACCTGAGCTGAAGTCAGGTGCTTAACTGACTGAGCCATCCAGGTGCCCCTGAAGTTCTTTATTTTTAATGATAGCTTAGTAAAGTTGTTAAAAAAAAAAAAAAAAAGAATAGTGGCTCAGATATGACTCAGGAACCATAGTTGTGGACCTCTGCTATAAATTATCAAATACTTGGGGTGCCTGGATGGTTATCAGTTAAGCATCCAACTCTTCATTTTGGCTCAGGTCATGATCTCATGGTTTGTGAGTTTGGGCCCTGGGTCAGGCTCTGCGCTGACAGCACTGAGCCTGCTTGGGATTCTCTCCCTTGCAGGAGAATGGGAATCTCTCCCTTTCTCTTTCTTTCCCTCTTTCTCTGCCTTTTTCCTGCTTGTGCACTCTCTCTCTTTCTCAAATAAATAAACATTTGAAAAAAAATCATCAAATACCTTCACAAGTTTCTTGACATAGGAGTTTTTATATGTTTATTGCCAAATTCCCATATCTAGAACAGGGTTTATTACAAAAAATGCTTAATAAATGCTTGTGGAATAATCTAAGTAATAAAAACATACTGCAGTCTAAAAAAGAAATCCAGTAATGGCTGATTAATAAGAATACATGCATCCATTCATGGATGTGAGAATTGTTTTTGTAAGGGGGAGATTTTAAGGTTTTATTTGCAATAGATCTGTTTTAAAAATTGCTTTTTATAATATAAGTACAAGTCAAAAGACAGTAAAGGTGGAGAGTTTTTATAATTCTTAATTGTAGAATGTCAGCATCATGTGGATAAGTTGTTAGTTTGATAGATGCTTTAAAAAGTTTATGTAAATTGCCTCAGCATACCAGGAAGCCAAGCATGGATTGTCTACTTCCTGGAATTAAACAAGTTTTCCTATCAAATTTTGCTGGTTTGTGGATGTCCTGTAAATTATTTCTCTCAACCAGTCTTTTTTCTTACAAATAAACAGTGATGAGAAATTTTGACTCCCCAAAAATAGTTTCGTGTAGTTTAAGTTTTTCAGTTCACCCCAAACAAAAATTAAACTCTTTTCTAACTTGAGAGACCTAAATATATATTTGAATGAAAATGTAGTAAGTTATGTTAATAATTGCATTATTTTATTAACTGGTTATTTCAGGAAACACACACACACACACACACACACACACACACACACATTCATAAACCCACCAAAACACAATACAGTACTTCTATTCCCTTATTTCTCCTACTTAAAGGGAGAGAAAAAAAAAAAAAACCTTCCATCACAGCAAAGCACATTTAAGACAAAGAGATGTGAGGCAAAAATTTTCACTTGCTTGAAAGATTTAAGTATATTTCATTACTAATATGAGTGAATTATAACTGAGTTTATATTTATAACCATCTGAGATTTTGCCTTCCTAGTTCTGGGTCACATGTACTGGGGAAAAAATGAATCTTAGATATTATATTGTTTACTGTGGAACAGTTTAATGGTATTACTGTGTAATATGTGGTGCTACACACTGTTACAGTAACTGTATTATTAAAACCCTATCAAATAAAGGTCATATCTTGGAATCCTGGCTTTACCAGCTGGCTCATAAATGTGGTTTAGAAATGGACTAATTAAATTACAGCATTCAAATAATAATACTGATTAAATAGATATTTATACAGTACTTGTCCAAGAGAGTCTGCCATGGTCAGTTTCCAGGGAAAAGAAAGATCTAATCAAGTATGTATATTTTTCAAAGTATACATGTTAATTTGAAAGCTGAGTAAGTTGCAGAAGTGTTTCAGGATCAATGACTAAAAAGAGAGGACAAAAAGCGTGGTCCTTGGCAAAGTAGAGTTGGGAATCATTAATCATTTTAAAGTAAATGTTTCTTTACCTGAATCTCTGCCAAAGGCCTTGACAGAATACAGACTCCCAGAAGATCCAAACCTGCTGATGACAACAATGTTTGTTATCCAGTATGCAATATTACAAAAGATCCTTTCAGTGCTTGAGATCTTGAAAAGATGCCTGTATCTAGGATTTCTGATAAAGCTTACAACTGCTTTGAGTGATCCTCAGTTTTAATATATGAGGCTTCATGCCATTACATGCACCAGTTCCATCCTTCATGCTGCATTGGAAGGCTCAGTTAAGCCAACTGGGGCCAATTCTAGAATTCTTCTTGCCAATGATGACATGGCTTCCTTTCCAGAGCCTCTAGTGTATTCTCATGTAGTCTGACTTATAGAGAAGCCAAAAGTTATTGGAGGCTCAGATAATTTTTGAACCACACCTTGGTTTTTTAATCAGCAGAACTTGATAGAAGTAAATGCTGTGAACTACTTCATGCTCATATTGCCTCATTCATAATGTGGTTGTCACATAAAATTATCCGCCCACACTTTACCAGGAAGAATCTTTGCCTGCTCCTTCATCCATCAGGAAAAAGCCACTCCAAGTATAAATTTCTTGGCTGCTTTACAGGTCACTACCTATTTTGATCAAGAAAGTGGATGACAAAGCCTTTCAAGTAATGAAGTTTTCCATAAAAAGCCATTTTAACTTGAAATGTTATGATTAAGCTTTTTAATATGCCATCTCTTAGAGGTCAAACATTTAGATAGCAGAATTTTAAAAAATAGAGATGAACGGAAAGAAACGTGTACATTACATAATTATAGAACTCCCAAAGGACTGATATTTGCGCTGGAGAATCAATCTCACATGCTCCTCTCCTGCCCAGAGCATAAAACAAAACAAACAAACAGAAACACACCAGACTTCTTTTCGTTTATATATCTGTATCTTAATCTTGTAGATAGCCAGCCAGAAATAAGCCTGGCTTGGTGTCATTCTGGAAAAAGCACAACTCTGTAGGTACAGATATTTACCTGTGGCCCTACCTGCATACACTCTTTAGCTGGGAATGTTTATTAAAGAGTCCAAGAGGATTGGTAAAAAGACAACTGAACTCAAACTTTAGTAAAGAGACATACATAACTTAGTCTAAATTAACTAGGGTTATATAACAAAAGTAAACTTTTGAGTGATATAAAGTTGTAATGTTTCATTATCATGGAATGGGCAAAAGCTTCAGTTATGAGACGAAGGATTTCTGGTAGGACTGGCTTCAGTGTTGCCTGTTTCTCTTCTTGCTTACTAGCAGTGTTTTGACATTCTTCTGTTCCTTCTATCCCATCCTTGTACCACTACAGTTTTGATTGAGTTGTTTCTTTGAATAAGACCCTTTGTTATTATCTGAGAGGCACCTTTGTTTCTCTATCTACAATTATGAAAATCGCACAGAGTTGATTTTTTAAAATTTGGTTTTCAGCTGTACTTTGATTCCCTGAAAAGCACACTGCAAAGTTCTTGCCAGTACATACTTATTACAGAATAATAGTATTACTATTTCTGAAACCCTGGGGTGGGTTCATGAATTTAATTTCTGGCCAGGTTTGTTTTTACAAAGTGTCCTGTTCCACTTTGAATCAGACTTAGATTCAAACTCAATTTAAGCAATTTGTTTAGAAAATGTTGCATGTCTCGTTCTGTTTCCAGGGATATAGCAGGTTGGGTTATTCAAACTAATCCTCCCATTGAAACCAACAACAGATGCTGGATAAAATATTTTATTACTACCTTTCAAAAACCATCAGAAAGCTGTTGAGGTAGTAAGGAATTACCAAGCCAAGTCTAAGGAAAACCTGGAACCCAAGAGTAAAGGAGTAGTGGAGCTATTTTTGCCACAAAGGCAATTATTAATCAATGCTAATTTGCACTTTCTTTAGTTTTGATGGTTTAAACTTGAGGAGAATAGAAGTTATAGCCCAAGGCCTACCAATCACCCATGATAAGAAATCTGATATGAGATTCTTCCTACATTAAGATGGGGCTTCAGAGAGTAATAGCATTAGAATATTGGTAAATCAGAAGCAAATCTGCCTTCCACCCCCAGAACATCAGACAAAGTTGACTTAGAGTTGTGTAGAATAGAGGGGCAGAAAGCACCCTAAGAAACTATAATCATAGCCCACTTGAATAACACATCTGCAGTCCAAATTAATAATTATCTGCTGGTTACAAAATAATCTACAGATTGTGAATACATTTTAAAGTGGCTGGACAGTTGTAGTACCCCTAGGTCCCTGTAAGAAACCAGGCAGATCTATAGAGGAAGGATCCCTCCCTTTTTTTTTTTTTTGAATCTCCAAAATATCCACATACATAATTTATCAAGACTATGAGCAGCACACAGTTAAAAATACCAAGCACATAAGGATTTCTGGCATTATATGCCAGAATCGGCAGAAATAAAAAGTAACAGAGATATACCCACGAAGGTTACAAATACTAGACTTCTTAGAGACAGAGTATAAACTATACTACTGTGTTTAAAAAATAAAAAGATGAACTTGAAAATATCTACATATAGAAAAGTATGAAAAAGGCCAAAAGATTTTATTAAAAAAATAACTTCTAGAAATTAAAAAAATGCAATAAATAAAAGTATAACCTCAATGGATAATTGTAAAAGAAGATTAACCATAGTTGAAGAGAGAAGAGGAACTGAAAGATTATTTAGAAGAAATTATCTGTAAATTAGCACAGAGAAGTGTAAAGATGGGAAATAGGTAGGACAGATTAAGAGACAAGGAAGAGTATGTGATGAGTTCTAAAGTATGATTAAATGGTGTTCCAGGAGGAGATGGAGAAAATAGGGAAGAGGCAATACATAAAAAGGTAATGAATAAAGTATTTATTGAACTGTCTGAACTGAGGAAGAAACAGATTTAAGATTCCCAATGGATCTCAAAGAGCACTGGAAATAATAATAATTCCAACTGGAGCACATAAAAGTGAAATTTCAGCATACCAAAGACAAAGTGAACAATCTTAAAAGCCAACCAGAGCAACACATACAGATAACCTTTAAGGAGTGCTGTGTAGATTAATATTTAATTTCTTAAAGAACATATAGATGTCAGACATATGATAAAAGAAAATAATTGCAAATCCATTGAAAATATCCTCAGTAATGTTGGGAAAGCAGAGATGTGTATGTTTAGGACAAACAAAAACTGAGAAGGACAATGCCAGTGACATTTTAGGGGTTTAGAACTCCCCTTGTTAGTAAGTCAGCTTCTTTGAGGCCTCAATTCAATAGCTCTTCTTTTCCTGATAGTCTTGGAGGCAGAGTCTATTGCAAATCTGTTTGGGTTTGGATCTCATGAAGGTGCCTAAGCCAACTGATCATGCCTTAAATACCTGTGAGTTTAAAGATTGACAAGTCTACATACTTACCCCATATTTGGAGTCATTATGATCCAGAAAAAAAATCATATGGTTATCCTCACCCCAGATCCCATGGGTTTGGACAATATTATAACAGTCTTTAGAATATAGGAAGCATAGTTTCACTGACTTACAAGGTCACATGAGCAATATTTAGCATTACTGATGTCATTAATTTTCATAATGACAATTTTCATAACTGTAGATAAACAAAGGTGCCTCTCAGATAATAACAAAGGGTCTTATTCAAAGAAACAACTCAATCAAAACTGTAGTGGTACAAGGATGGGATAGAAGGAACAGAAGAATGTCAAAACACTGCTAGTAAGCAAGAAGAGAAACAGGCAACACTGAAGCCAGTCCTACCAGAAATCCTTAGTTGCTGTCATTACCAAACCCCAACACCTATTTTTCATACCAACTGCTTCTATTATCATCAGATATTTGGTCATACAAAGTAACTAAAAGAATAAATAATACACTTTACTTTTTTGAATTTAAAATAATTATCCTAATATTATAGTTAGGAGCAAGTATTTGGTGTGCATTATCATTTATGTAGACATTTTCTCAAATATTACCATGATTCGGCCTATGTATTCAATTAAGACACTAGTTGTGTGTGTGTGTGTGTGTGTGTGTGTGTGCGCACATGCGCGTGCATGCACGCATGCTTGTGTAATATAATGTATTCCAGAACAGAGGGAAGTGAGACATTTTGAAATAGGCAGATTTTTTGTGCTTCTGAATTAGGTGGTTTCCCAATATGTGTGCATAGCAATAAAAAAATTGATTTCTGTATGTGCATCATACAAAGCAGCTTCATATTGACTCATTTAATCTTTACTAAATCTTTAAGATTGTCAAGGAGCATATTGAAAGTTCTATTTTCAGATTAAAAAAATAGTACATTCAGATAGATTATGTGACTTGCCCAAGGTCATACAGCCACAAAATGAGGTGCTCAGAATGATGTGGCTAGACAGAGACTGGTTCCAAGGACATTGAGGACAGAAAAATTGATGTCAGGAGATTGCATTCACTGAATGGGACCTTCTACATGCCAAACCTTCTAATCACTGGAGATACAGAGATGAACAAAGTTGGATTTATTCATTAAGATGCTCTGAGTCTTATAGGGGTCCTCAGGGGCAGACAGCACTGCAGAGATCATGGTGAAACTCTGAGAACCCTTAGAAGAGGGAGTGAAAATAAGAAGTTCCTACACACGTATAGAATGGGTAAAATACAAACACTGGTAATACCAAATGCTGGTGAAGATATAGCGCAACAGGAACTCTCATTCATTGCTGATGGTACAGCCACTTTGGAAGAAAGTTTGGGAGTCTTTGATAAAGCTAAACATAGTCCTACCACACAAAACTTGCGCATAAATGTTTATAGCAGCTTTATTCATAATTGCCAAGACTTGAATGCAACCCAATGATCTTCAATAGGTGAATGGATAAACAAACTGTGGTACATCCATACAATGGAATATATATTTAACAATGAAAAGAATGGAGTTATCAAATCACACAAAGACAAAGAAGAACCTTAAATGAAAATTTTAAGTGAAAAATGGCAATTAGAAAAGGCTATATACTGTATGATTCCAATTATATGACATGCTGGAAAACACAAAACTATAGAGACAGTAAAAAAGATCAGTGGTCATCAGTGATTATGGGGGATAAATAAATGGAGCAAAGGGGACTTGGGGGCAGTGAAACTATTCCTCCCGATACTGTATTGGTGGATACCTGATATTATGA
This sequence comes from Panthera leo, assembly GCF_018350215.1. Lineage (NCBI taxonomy): Eukaryota > Metazoa > Chordata > Mammalia > Carnivora > Felidae > Panthera > Panthera leo. The sequence goes on along the minus strand of NC_056695.1, from coordinate 59,174,622 downwards.
GTTTGTCAAACTCTGCAGAACTGTACAACACAATGAGTGGACCCTAATGGAAACCGTGGACTCCAGTTAATAATGTGGCATTGATAGTAGTTCATCAATTATAACAAATGTGTTACACTAATGAAAGATGTTAATCGTAAGGGAAACTAAGGGGGCTGGAGGAGATGTATGGGAAATCTCTGTCCTTTGTTCAGTTTTTAAGCCTAATCTCTAAAAAAAGTCTATTAATAATAATTAAAAAATGAAGGTCATAGGCAAATTGAAGAAGGAAATAGGAGAGTAGTAGAGGTCAGAATTGAGGGTGGGGGTTCCATAATTAGGGCTACTTAAAAATTTTTTTGAACATGTATTTATTTTTGAGAGACAGAGAGAGGCAGAACATGAGCAGGTGAGGGGGTGAGAGAGAGGGAGATACAGAATCTGAAGCAGGCTCCAGGCTCTGAGCTGTTTGTTATCACAGAGCCCGACGTGAGGCTCAAAATCACAGCTGCGAGATCATGACCTGAGCTGAAGTTGGACGCTCAACCCACTGAGCCACCCAGGTGCCCCAGGGATACTTTAGATGTTGTAGACTACCTCTTTTGTCACCCCAGAGGGTTTTTTTTTTTTTAATTTACATCTAAGTTAGTTAGCATATAGTGCAACAATGACTTTAGGAGTAGATACCTTAATGTCCCTTACCCATTTAGCCCATCCCCCCTCCAATAACCCCGCTCTTTGTTCTCCATATTTAAGAGTCTCTTATATTTTGTCCCTCTTCCTGTTTTTGTATTATTGTTGCTTCCCTTACCTTGTGTCACATCAGAGTTTTTAATGCAATCCCCATAAGTAAGAACATCTCTCTTACTTTAAGAACATTGGTGAATCTCTCATATTAATTAAGGCATGCAGGTCAGAACTCAATTTTTTTTTAAGTTTATTTATTTTGAGAGAGAATGTGAGCAGGAAAGAGGGAGAGAGAGAGGGAGAGAGAGAGAATCCCAAGCAGTCTTCACACTGTCAGCACAGAGCTCCATACAGGGCTTGAACTCAATGAGCCATGATATTGTGACCTGAGTCGAAATCAGGAATCCATTGCTCAACCAGCTGAGCCACCTAGGTGCCCCCAGAACTGAATTTTTGTCATTTGACTTCAAATCCATGACCAGTTCCCCCCACTGCAAATTACTAGTATGATTACCACAAATTACACAGTAAATTTTAAAAAGGAGAGAAGTTCTGGGAAAAAAAAGGCAAAAATTCGGGAGGAGAAGCTAAGAATGTGAATATGGTGCCCACAATGAATTTCACCTTATTCAACCTGTCCATTTGTTCTTTTCTTCTTAAAAGAATATTCTGCGAACAAATTCAAACTTCTGCCTGTCAGACTCTTTGCTTCTTGAGGATTTTATTCTCAAGGGGGAAACAACAGGCGAATGAGAGGTATGCTGGAACATAATTTTCTTAGCTGAATGTTAACCACATCAGTGTTTTGAGTAAGCTCCAGTAGATGGAGCGAGAGAGTAGGAAGCGGCATCCCTTGCAGGGTGCGTTTTGAAATAAAGCAGCCGTATTTTCAACAGCTCTGAGTCTGTGTGATTTCTGGCAAGACATTTAGCAGAGGAGGAGAGCAGACAGTTTTATAGCCTCTGTCACTCTTCTTGGCAGAGCCAGAAGACCCTCTGGTCTATTGGACTTGAGGATTCCTTTCCTCTAGAAATATTTGATGGCAGCCAAGTGATTGCATGTTCCAAGACCCTTGAAAAGGGCTCTTCTGCGTCACTCAGATGGCGTTGTGTGCTAGAGGGCCTTTCCAACTCTGTGACTGATGGCAGGCAGCTAGACTATAATCTGTGGAGCTCTTCTGCTTTTGCCAGAGGAAGTTACTAGAGCATTTTGATTTTTTTAAAGGCTACCAAAACAAACAAACAAAAAGTATGACTAAAATTGAGACAGTGAAAACAATATTTTTATTCATAACTATAAGTGCAACATTTACCAATAGCACAGCATAGAGTTTATTTCTCTTTTTTCAGTTAGTCCCTTTTTGGAATGACACAGAACAGCATGATGGAAAGAATTGTATATTTAAAATTGTGCATTTAAAAAAATGTCCAAGTGAGTATATTATCAATTGAGGTTGATCACATATACAGTGATGGAATTAAAATGCACTGGAAAGCTGTCCCTTCCCCCAGCCCACCAAATTATGGAGGGAAACTCAATAGCCTCACTCAAATTTCTGAGTACCTACCACTTTCTCTGGGAGACAAGAACCGTGGGACTGTAATAGATCTGTGTGTGTGTGTGTGTGTGTGTGTGTGTGTGTGTGTGTATGTATTATATATAATATATATATATAATATATATATATGACATATATATATAATATATATATGTCATATATATATGACATATATATATAATATGACATATAATATATAGTCAGCTTTCTACTTAATATGTTATTTAATTTTATAGAATTTTAATTTTCAAGAAGCATACATCTACAAATTATTTACACATTTCACTATCTGCCAAGCCATATTTCTTGTTTAAGGAAGTTTCTTGCTCTGTCCTTTGTCTTATTGTAGCTTCCTTCATGTTAGGTCAACTTTTTATGAGTAGCATAAGAATTATTTTGGGTTCTTTCCAAAATCAGTGTATGAAATTATTGCCCCACACCCACTCAATCAGAAAATAGTGTGAAAGGGCACCTGGATGGCTCAGTCAGTTGCGCATCTGACATCAGCTCAGGTCATGATCTCACGGTTCATGAGTTCGAGACCTGCATCAGGCTCTCTGCTGTCAGTATATTGATGCAGATCCTGCTTCGGATCCTCTGTTCCCTTCTCTCTCTGCCCCTTCCCTGCTCACGCTCTCTCTCTCTCTCAAAAAAAAATTAATTAAAAAAAAAGAAAATACTATGAAGAAAATAAGTGTATGAATGTTTAAATTAATAAGTTCTGCCAATACGTGGCATAGAGGGTATAAAAAATGAGAAGAACAAGGCCCCTTTCCTCTAGAGGCTCATGATCAATAATAATAGGACAAGCCCATATGAAGGAATGGCACCCATATAAAATTACTATAATCAAGGTCTGAATAAGGCATCATGGTAGTACAAAGGAGAAAATACTTTCTGTGATCGATAATATCAAGAAAGGTATTTTATTGGAGGTGATATCTGGGCTGAGTGTTAAAGAATAGCAGAAATTCATCAGGCAGACAAGAGAATGAATGGTACTAATGACCCTGAAAAAGGCATATACAAAAGTTAAATAATATCCTATTTGTCAAAGGTAAGTAATTTAGAATGGTTAGAGCCCTGGCTAACTGTGGCAGAAAGAGGGAAATTAGATTAAGAAAACAGACGAGATAAAACTATGAAAAGCTTAAACATATTGCCTGGGAATCTGGGGTTAATTCAGCAGTGTTTAATAAACCTTTCTGCAATGTTGGAAATGTTCTATAACTTGCATTGTCTAAAGCAGACACTAGCCACCTATGGTTACTGAACAGTTTAAAAGGTGCTGGTGAGACTGAGGCCATTATTATTTTTGCTTAATTTAAATTAGATTTAAATAGTTGCATGAAACTAGTAGCTACTATATTGGATAGCACTGTTTGAATGATGGGAACTATTGAAAGATTATCTTTAGTGGAATTAAATGATTGGGTTTAAAATTAATCCAGAAATAAGCATAGTTTGTAACAATTCCATTGGATTATATGGTCCATTTAAAATCAAAGATCTTTAAATACTACATATTAACTTGGAGTTATGTTCATTTGTATAAGAAGAGCAATTGCAACTGTCCATGAACTAAAATAAGAATGCCTTTCTAGACAACTCAGCCTGAGAAGGTACAGAGTAAATAATCAAATGCATGTAGCCTCTAATCCATACATAAGGAAGTTAGGCATCCATATTTGGAGTGGAGAAAACATGTTATTAGAGATAAATGACCTCCACCAACTTAAGGAATTCCTTTAAAAGATAAACCTTTTCCAATAATATGCAAACTTCCCAAATCATTCTCAAACCTTTGGCTTATTGAATTCATGGAATTTGTGTCTGAATGATGAAAGAGACAAAGCCTGATTAGAAAGAATATAGACTCTGAAATCTCAGACAAGCAAGCCTGTGGCAACACTCAAGGCTGGCTTGCTCTTCTCTTTCCTCAGTAGATTTCAGCAGAGCTGAGACTCTTTCTGATTTTCCTGGCTGCCTGTTTCACTGTAGGTATGTCTAATGGCACATCTCTTTTGAGAAGACAGGAAATGCTTCCAATCAGCACTAATGGCTGGGATCAAAAGAAAAAGCACCCAGAAAAGGCTTCTGATCAGTTTGGAAAATTATCTTAAAAAGAAACATTGGTAATTTCATTTTGAATTATTTACTTTCCCCTTTGCAAGATGTGTTTATTTTCTACTGCTGAATAATAAATTATTACAAACTTAGCTTTCAAAGTGCTTAAACAATATCCATTTGTTAAAGTACACTTTTTGTAGGTTGCAAGTTTAGGCATACTGTAGCTGAATTCTCATTCAGAGTTGCTCTCACAAGGTCAAAGTCAAAGTGTCAGCCAAGTTGGATTCTCATTTGGAGCTCAGAGCCCTCTTCTAAGCTCATGTAGGTGCTAGAGAGTTCAGTGCCTTGTGGTTGTAGGACTGAGGCTCTCAACTCCCAGAGGGACCTTCAACTTCCTGGTCCATCGTCCTTTCCACAACATGATGGTTTGCTTCTTCAAGGACAACAGAAGAGACAGAAGAGAGTGTCTACTGCTGTTTTGAGCAGTTGAGTTCTGTAAGAGCTAAATTGATGAACTCGGGCCCACTAGGATAATCTCTCATTTGGTTAACTAAAGCCCGTTGATTCAGGATTTAATCAAATCTGCAAAATCCCTTCAGCTTTAAAATAAAACAATCATGGGAGTGATATCCACTCATACACTCATATCTGGCTACGACTAAAGAGGAAGGGATTATACAGGGCTCGTGTACCAGCAGATGGGAGCCTAGGGAACCATCTTAGAATTCTGTCTACCACACATGGTCATGGCAGTCTATACACATCTCTATTCTAATGCTTTATTTTCCCTCCCATGACTACATATGCTTACATATCTGTCTTTTCCAATAAAGACAGAGACGATATTGTAGTAATGTGATCTTTCACACAAACTCTACAATATGATTTTAGAAGGAAGGAAGTCTCTTTGTTGCTCACTCTCCCTCATTTTCATATGATTAGTATAGTGCCTTGTACATATTGACTTATGTATGAATAGAGGTTTTTTAAAATCTTGTTCTCGTTTATATGAATTACTCAAAATATATATTATATAAAAATATATACATCTCAATGCAAAGGGATAGTAAAGATGAATCTTGTGAAAACAAGACAGAAAATAACATTTTAAAGTCTATTGAGAGCTTCTGATGTATAAAGGAGACAATGTATTGTGATAACGCTGATTGATGAGAGAAGTAAGAAATGAACCACTGATATGGGTAAAGAGAAAGTAGAATATAAATTTGTATAAAACAAAGATGAATTACCTCAAAGAATATGCATTTTATAGCTGGATTTGGACTCTTATAAAGTAATAACTTCCACATATTCCCATCTGAGCCTTTGTTCTTCCTTTTTGATGATTTGTAGTAGAACATGAAAACTTAGTTAATGAAAAATGTCTAGAAACAGTTTCATAATCATTTAGTGATTTTTTAAGTCTCCAATACATCTCAGAGTAGAGGAGTGTGTTACCAGAAATATGTAGAAGATGTTAAATTATAGGATGGATTATATATGTGTGTATGTATGTGTATTTGTGAGTGTATTTGATAAGACTAACAAATTTTTTTAGAATATTTGTAGAATATTCACTTATGAGGAGGTTATTAGTCTTTAGCCTGAAGCTAAACTCGATGGTCTCCTCTGCAGTAGTTGCCTTACAAAGCACTACTGATTCTCCTTATGTTCTGCCTACACCACCATCTTTGTTTTTAGACCTGTAGCCAGACTCAAGTCCCAGCAGCCTGCAAAGGATGAGGAAAAAGCGTGACCTGTCAGAAGGTATACTGCACTACACAAAAGAGCAGCATTAACTGCTTGGTGCCCCCCCAACCCCACCCCTGGCCAATTTATATAGATAGAAATCTAGAGAGTATGTGTGAGAATGGATATTATGGGTATGGAATAATGGGGAAAGGAATATAAAATTGAATTAGGCCAAATTTATTGAAAGGGTCTGTATTAGTCAGGATTCTTCAGGGAAACAAAATATAGATGTGTGTGTGTATGTATGTATGTATGTATGTATGTATGTATGTATGTATGTATGTATATCTATCCTGGGCCATACTAGATATTTAATGCTTAACCATGGGCCACCAAGTTATCATGTGAACTGAACTTTCCATTGTGAACTGGGTGTTGTTTGACACACAAAGCCATTAGGTTGGCACAGTAGCATTCCATTATGAAATGAAAGGTGGTATGGATGAGATAATGCTTGAGTAGGCCCGGTAGGAATAAGGTTCATGAGGAAGTAGGCAAAATGCACAAGACCCCTATTCCTGCTCATTGCTTTCTAACTCTCGGCTTGCACTTTTGACCTTATGGGAAATTTCCTGTGACCAGGTGCCTGAGGGAGAGAAAATTTAGGCCTGGTTTACAGATGGTTCTGCACCATATGTACGCACCATTTGAAAGTTGTCAGCTCCATTGCTATAGCCCTCTCTGGGATATTCCTGAAGGAGAATGGTAAAAGGAGTTCCTCCTAGTGGACATAGCACTTTGAGCAGTGCACCTGGTTATTTATTTTGCCTGGAAAAAGAAATGGCCAGACTTAGAAGTCTATGCCTATTCATGGATTCTGACAAATGCTTTGGTTGGTCAGGGACTTGGAAGAAATATGGTTAGAAAATTCATGACAAGGAAGACTGGAAAAGGGATTTATAGATAGACCCTTCTGAATGGGCAAAGATTTTCGAAGACATTTGTATCCTTTGTTAATGCTCATCGAAGAATGACCTCGACAGAGGAGGAAGACCAGTTTTGTGGATATTAGTAAGTTTCTTTTCCTATTCTTGTCATTGTCCAATGGGATCCTGAACAAAGGGGCCATAGTGGATGCAGGTTATGCATAGCCTCAACAACATGGACTTCCATTCACTGAAGCTGACCTTACTATAGTCACTGCTAAATTCTAATCTGTCAGCAACAGAGACCAACACTGAATTTTCAGTATGGTACCATTTCTCAGGATGATCAGCCAGCTAACTGATGCAGATTGATAACATTGTTCTTACTACAATAGACACTTATCTAGATATGGATTTGCTTTCTTTGCACCTAATGCTTCTGTCAAAATTACCATCTGCAGACTAATAGAATGCTTTATTGCACATCATCAAATTCCACACAACATTGTTTCTGATCAAAGAACTCACTTCACAGCTAAAGAAGTACAGCAGTGAGCCCATGCTCATGGAATTCACTTATCTTACTATGTTCCCTATGGTAAGCAGCTGGCTTAATATAATGGTGAAATGACATTTTAAAGACTCGATCGAGTGCCATGCCAACTAGGTGACCATATTTATAGGGTTAGGGCAATGCCTTGCAAGAGGCTGTGTATGCTCTAAATAAGCATCCAGTTTATAGTACCATTTCTTCCTTAGTCAGGATCCACTGGTCCAGGAATAAAAGCATAGAAATGAGAGTGGCACCATTCTCTGTTACCCCTAGTGTTCCCCCAGGAAAATTTCCACTAGCAAAATCTTTGCTTGCAGTCCCCACAACCTTATGCTCTGCAGATCTAGAGGACTTAATTCCATTGAGAGGAATGCTTCTACCAGAAGAGACAATAATTAAACTGTTGGATGGGAAGTTGAGGCTGTCACCCACCCACTTCGTGGTCCTTACCCCATTGAATCAACATTTAAAGAAGGGAGCTACTATACTGACTGGGATGATTCATATTAATTGCCAAGGGAAAATTGCTACTACAAAATGGAAGTATGGAAGATTATGTCTGGCACACAGGAAATCCATTAGGATATATTTTACCAGGTCCTGTGATTAAAATCAATAGAAAACTAAACCCAATTCAGGCAGGAATGCTAATGGGTCAGAACCTTCATGACTGAGGTTTTGCGTCACCCTACCATGCAAAGAACCATAACCAGCTGACATGGTTCCTGAGTACAGATGAATAAAGAATTGGCAGTGGAAGAAGGTGGTTATAAATAACAACTCTGCGTGGCTAGTTAATTTTATATCACAGCATTTATATTATAGGATATCAAAGAAGATTGAACATTAGGGGAGGGCTTTGACTTCTTTTCTGGATCATGTTAAATGGAAATAAGACTTAGTGTTTAATTTTAATAGTAAGTATGGTTTAATGAGATATGTGGGTGTTAAGTTAACAAGGATGTGGCCATGATGGTTTTATTTGACTATCAACTAGTCTAAGTTTTCAGTCAAACATTAATTAATATGTTGGCATGAAGGAATTTTTAGATGTACTTAAACTCTATAATCAGTTGACTCTTAGTAACGGAGATTATCCTAGATGATGTTAGTTGGCCAATTCAATGATTGGAAAGGACTTTAAAAGCTGAAATTTCCTGAGAGAAGATGAAATTCTGCCTATGGACAGTAGCTTCAGGCCATGGTGGAAAGTTTCAGCCTACCATTTCTGAAGGCCCACTGTGTAGATTTTAGACTTGCCTAGCCAGTTTGCATGATTATAGAAACCATTTATTTGCAATATATCTCTTAGTATATATCTCCTCCTGCTTCTGTTACTCTGGTTGAACTCAGACCATTACAATAGGCATTGGAGCATTGAATGAACAGTGGAGAGAAGAATGGTTAAGATAGAAAAGAATCAGATTTCATTTATTAGGTCATGTACAAGACAGTTGATATGCACAGAAGCAATTTATGGCCTGTAAAAATTACTGTTAGCTTGAGAGGAGACTGGTAAGAGGCTAAGAATGAGGCCAAGATTTTTTTTTTTAATACAGGAAAGACCAAGAAGTGATCAAATAAAAGTAGTAAATTGATTGATACCTAAAACAAATTTAGTTCTCCTGGTAAGCCTCTCCTCCATTCCCCCTGAATTTACTTTCTCTTGTTCCTTTTCATGAAGGCAATTCTGAGGCCAACTTAGGAATGATCCTGAAGTATTAGTGTTTCCATCAGGACTAATACCCCAGTATGTGTAATTCCTAGGAAGTTTGTAAAAATTATGTGGGATGCATAATGTTTTCTGGAAAGCTATTGTTGAAACTTCTCTGAGGTTTTTGGAACTTTATTCTATCAGCAATTAGAAATAATTTCTTTCTCTTGCTGAGCTAACCTTTTGAAGGGTAGCAACTCTGTAATTTCCTCTCATCTAAAATTTCTCTTTTTTTTTTAAAATTGCTACTCCCTATGGATTAGATTATTGCCTACAGTGCTTTATATTTTATTTTATCCAGTCCATATTTCATTAATTGCATCAGAGGTATGCCAAGATTTTTTTCTTTTTTTTTCTTCACTTAGTACATTTTGTCTTAAAATTAGCATTAGTTCCTCCCATATACTGGGAATTTTTAGCTCTCAGTTTTGATTTTTCAAGCTATGAGACTGCTATTCCATAGAAGAGACTTTATCATTGGTCATTTGTGTCAAGAAGAAAGAGACTTCCTGAGGAGCTACCCTGTGGCCTCATTTTGAGGACAAGAAGAATGCATTTGGCTCCAACCAACTTGACTACTTGCTTTCACTGAATTTTCCCAGTCCTTTCTCTTCCAAGCTTTCTTCTGGCACTGCTTCACTTTGATGACTTCTTTCCACTCTCATACCTAAAATTATCCTGCCCAGCCTAAGTGTCATCTCTTTCAGGATGTCTCTCTTTCAGGAGATTTTAATTTATCACTTCAACTTGAAGTGCTTTCTTTTTCCTGTGAATCCCTACAGTAGTGATGGCAAGTATATTTCTGTTATGAACATCACTAATCATCATGGCATTCTCTCAAGCTGGGCCATTGCCGAGGAATCCTTACTATCACAGCACAGTATAGAGCCACTACAATTTCTTGAGTTAACATTGGAAATGAAAATTAACTGTGATCCTCTCATCTTTCTCATGAACTAAACTGTAAGCAACTTGAAGACAGGGCACAAGTCACCTTTATATTTCTCACAGTAAACAGTACACTGAGTTGAATGTATTAACTATCTCATTTCATATAGCTGTCTCCCATGTATTAACAATAATCTGTTCCTCAAACTCAGAACATCTGAATGAAAATGCTAACCCATAATTTCCCATTATTTTAAATGGGAAATAATATAATGAATTACAGGTCAGCCACAAACCCCCAATTTCTTTAACAAAAAACGGTATATTTTTTATATATAAGTACCTGTTAAATATTTCAAACATTTCTTCCAGATCACCAAATGTAACTGATATGCCTATTAAAAAACAGTTTGTTTGCAGTAACATGGCATTTCTTAGTGCCAGCAACATCTAAGATGAATACCCCTTTGTTGAGATTTGGCTAGCTCCTCAAAATGTCCATGCTATTCCAACATTCTATCAATTCTATTTGGAAAATTACTTTTCCCCTTGCAATTTGTTAAAAAATGTCATATTGGGCTTTAGAGACATAAATGTAATTTTTTCTATATAAATATTGGCTGAAAATACTGTGTTAAGAGACACATTTTCTATAAAGTTGGGGCATTAAAAATAAGGCAGCCTTCTACCAGAAAAATATTTAACTGTGTAGATCTTCTGTGCAGTTTTACTTTATTTGTGTATTTAATATATTGTTTATTCATCCAATGCAACACACATTTATTGATTACCTACCAGGGGTCCGGTGTTATGTAGGCATTATGCATGCAAATAGAAAATAAATTCCTGAAAATTAACCAACATTTTAATGAAGGGTAAACACATAGAAAGAAATAATTACAATACAAGTTAACACAATCTCTAGTAGCCTTGTGAGGTTTTAGTAGAAGTTATTAATTTTCCCATAGTAATTATTTGAGGCCTCACAGAAGAGGGGCGCAGGGACGTATGACTTACTTTAAAGACATAATAAGAGTATAGTAGGTAGACTGGTAAGAATACTTACACAAAGTTATATTTAAAAAATGTTATGTTTGAGGAACTTAAAGAAGTGTTTAATGTCTACAGTGCAAAATTTATGATAGGTGGATAGAGAGAGGTACGACTTAGAAGTTAATTGGAGCTAGATCCTGAATATTATATTAAATAGTCTGGAGTTTGGACTTTATTTCTTGGTGGTAAGGACCAAATGATGGCAGTGAGGTTGGAAGAGAGCTAATAAGACCTCATTTTAGAAAGACAACCTTGCTGCTTATAGGTTTTAGTGAGAAAATATAGACAGTGCACAGTAGGTTTAGAAACGATAAAGGTCTTAGCCGATGTTTTTAAATGCTCTAAGCGCCATGTACTATGGTAAAAGCCAAAGGCACCAACATACTTTTATGAATTGCAAAATATTGATATCTAAAAATTCTAACTGTAAGAAATTTTCAAAAAATTATTTCCATATAATGAAACCTGACTGCAAGAATAGGGCTAATACACAGCCACTAAGGAGAAGGATTAAATATTGTATGAGATGCTGGGGCTGATCATGAAAATGTTTCAGCTTTTGCTCAGACAGGGATCCTTGGGTTTGGGCTTCTGGAGCAATTTAGAAATACAACCCCAGGCTCTTCTTTCCATCTCATCCCCCCAGGCATCCCTCCTTTCTTCTACTGAGAGAGAGCCTCATTCATATTCCTTGGTGCAGCCGACCTCCAGCTACTATTCTCTTGTCATGCCTGAATATTCCTTTGCCCCAGCACTGGTCGAAGATAGGTCAAGCTGGTACCTCTGCCAGATCTTCATATGCAGTGCCACTGAAGTCTGAATAGGCTGGGAAAGTCAGCTTTGTGCATGCCTTTTCTTGAGTCTCTAAGAGGGACAAATTTCAGTCAAGCAGTTCTTTTTAGGAACACTTTTGATAGCCAAGGAGTTTCACCGAACTCTGATGCCTTATGTTTCAAAGCATGAGGTTAAACCTGCTGGGGGTATATCAGAGCCACAGCAACTCAAAAAGAAATGTAAGAGAGGGTAACCAACCTAGAGAAAAATAAGTAGCAACTAAGTATAATTGCGAGCAGTGAAATTTATTTGCAATCATATTCGAATGAAAAAGTTCTTTTCTCCTTGTTTTAATATTTAATCCCATCTTATGAACAAAGAGAAAAATATTAGCAGGTCAAAAGACATCCAGGTTATTTTAAAGCTATATGGCTGTTTTGAATCTAAAAACTTCATACTGAGTCATAATATGGCAAAAATATATTTGTCAACTTGATCCTTTTCATTGATTAAATGTAAAATGTGATTTTGTTTAAAGGAAAATATTGTTGAACAAGTAAATCTTAATCAAGCATTTTAAGTCTTGGAATTTCTCAGGTACTAAAGTTGAGAGTACTATTTTTATGTAGGAGTTCACAAATTTGTTCAAAAAAGTTACTGAAAAGAAAGAAGTATTGAATGAAGAAAAAGTTTGCTGAAGATTTTTCTTTTAATCTCTAAGAGTGTACTTTATGTGACGGAACTAAAATCCTAGGTTTCTTTTCTTAGAAAAAAGACGTAAAATGTTGAGAAAATAACTAAATTGGGACAAATGGAATTAAATATTTGATGTTCGTTGAATAATCGTAAATTGATTGCTAGCGTTGTCTAGTTTCTAAAATATACATGAGGAACTGCATAGCTTTCTTCTGATTGTACTATTTCCATTCATATTGAAGTTATTTTATTTTGATTTATTTGCAATGATGCTGAAATTTGGAGAATTATTAGTCTTAAATAACTTGGCTTTGTGATAAATGACATCAGTTTATCCATTCAAAGAAAAATTCAGGTTTGGAGATTATATTTGGTTTTATTGAAAGAAAACATGCTATCTTTTCAAAACTAATAATTCATGTTTGTATTTTTTCTTCTTTTTTAAGAACATTTTGCAGGGGTAGGCAAATGAAGTCAATTTGGTACTTTACAAAATTGCAGTAAATAAGTTCTAAACCCTATAATATGGGGAAATAGACTCTTTTATATTTTAAATGGGAGCATACATTGATATAACTGGAATTAAGTGAAGGTTTATTCATCTAATCACAAATGGAAATACATGTCCTCTGTTCCAGCAGTTCAATTTTTAGGGATTTGTATTAAGATATACTTTCACATGCACAGAATAATGTGTGTAAGAGCAGCCATTGCAGTACCAAAATGTGTGCATTACTGGGGACTGCTCAAATAAATTATTGTAAATCTGTCCAATATAATGCCATTCAGACATTAAAAAGAATAAGAAAGCTTTATACGCAGTGAAATCTTCTATTTATATTACATGAAAAAAATTCAACACATAGAAAAGGCTCCTTATCATGCTAATATTTATATGTTAGAAAAGAATTCTACATGTATGTAATTATATGTGTACCTGACATCTATGGAAGGATAGCCAAGGAACTAGTTACAGTGGTTGACTTTAAGAAGAAAAGCTGGGTAGGAGTGGCAAAGAAAATAATTTTTTATTGTATACACTTTAAATTTTTTTTTTTGTTTTACGTTTATTTATTTTTGGGACAGAGAGAGACTAGAGCATGAATGGGGGAGGGGCAGAGAGAGAGGGAGACACAGAATCGGAAGCAGGCTCCAGGCTCTGAGCCATCAGCCCAGAGCCCGATGCGGGGCTCGAACTCACGGACTGCGAGATCGTGACCTGAGCTGAAGTCAGACGCTCAACCGACTGAGCCACCCAGGCGCCCCTGTATACACTTTAATATCATTTGAACTCTCTTCCCTGTGCATTCATTATAAATTCAGAAAAATAAAATAATTCTAAAAAATAAAAATAGAACTTCTGGCAGATATTCATTTTTCTTATTAACTTAGAATAATCTTTTAAAATTACCTATTTATGTTTTTTGAGAAGATACTAAAGTAAAATGTTAGTATCAACAAAATAGAGCAATATTTCTAAAGTTTTTTTTTTCCATTATATAGTTGTAATTCTCATGTTGTTTCTCATGAATAAAAATTTCAGGGTTAGCCCATTTATTACAGTGACCTTGATAACCAAATGAGACCACCTGGTAATTATTTTCGTCCTGGTGATTGGGTTTTAGTGTGAAGGCATTTAAATGTATAAAGCAATTATATCATGAAGTGATCTTAGAACATTGAATGTGGTCTTTTTGGTGTTCACATATAGAGAAACAGCATAGTTTCACAACTGGTGAGTAGCCATTTGGTTTCCTTACATGTATTTCTGTAACTTTGAAACTTTATTTCAAATTACACCCTTTTGAATGAGCTGTTATCAGTTAAATGAGATTTCATGGAATATAGCTATTGCAAGTATTTTTCAAAATATTCAGGAAAGACTATGTTTTATAAGATTTGGCAACTGAAACATGTTGGCAGACTATTTCTGAAGAACTGAAAATTCTTCACATACAATGCTTTAGCTATTGATATTATTCCTGAATAGTTGTTTTACTTAGTTTACATATCTTGTCAGAGTATATTTCTGATAAAACAACAATCTCTCAAACAATTGGAACACAGCAATAGATACCCCTTTTTCATCCTCTACCTTCCCCCCCTCCCCATTTTCCCATAGAATCTTGACAATTCTACACTCGGCACACAATCAAAAGACAATTTTCATTTCTATTCTTAACTGTTCTTCACATTGTTAGAAGGAAGACTGAATAATTCTTCTGGGTCCTTACAGTAAGTCTTAATGACTCCAAGAATTTGTGAAGTAAATAGAATCAAGGTTGATTGAGAAATACAATGATAATGTATATGAACTTTTAATTAGCACCAGTGTATAAGAGTAAATCTCTTAAGTGTCTTTAATACCTTATTATAGACAATCTTGAGTTAGTGGATTATGCTATATAATTATGTTATAGTTAATGTTTCTGATTTAATTTCTTGTGACCTCTTATTTTAAATACACTCATAAAATGTATTTTCAATCCAACTACATTTTAATAGTAATAGTAATAACAATAACAACGACAACAGATTAAAGTGCACTTTAATCTTTTTTTTTTTTAATTTTTTTTTTTTTCAACGTTTTTTATTTATTTTTTGGGACAGAGAGAGACAGAGCATGAACGGGGGAGGGGCAGAGAGAGAGGGAGACACAGAATCGGAAACAGGCTCCAGGCTCCGAGCCATCGGCCCAGAGCCTGACGCGGGGCTCGAACTCACGGACCGCGAGATCGTGACCTGGCTGAAGTCGGAGGCTTAACCGACTGCGCCACCCAGGCGCCCCAAAGTGCACTTTAATCTTTCAGATACTCTGATGCACATTTATAAGAGTTCAGATGTTTTGTGTCACCATTCAGTTGTGTAATTTATGTGAATTAGTTTTGTCTTCATTTTTTAATGGGTGAATTTAACTTGGTTGCCGAACTCCTATTTTCACAGATGGCATAAGGTGCTTAATGTAGTACTTTAGATAACTAAGTCACTTCTGAATTACAAACATAATTTTCCTCCCGAGGGAGTCTGACATAAGTGCCACTGTTTGGTCATTCCTGTACTGTGGTATTCCTTCCCATTTAATCTGGGGGCTCTGTAGATTGAAACCCACAGCTCCCTTCCTTGGTCCTTTGTGGTCTCTGTTCATGTGGTCTGTTCCCCTGTCCCAACTCTTGGCCAAAGTCCATTCAGTCTAAAGATGCTCTGAGTGTACTTGTACCTTCCCCCCACCCCTTGGGGTTATGTCTTCTCATCTGCTCTCTCTGCCAACTTTAGTCCTGATGAACTTTGTAAGGCATGACCTTAGACTCATCCATGGAAACACCAGTCATTTCTAATCTCCAGTTGTGCTTTGACATATGGGTAGCTCTCTAAAGTTTGAGGAGCTAGAATTTTTCTTTGGATGTTTTCCTGTGAAGAAAGATATAAATTCTCTCCACTGGATTTTGTCAATCCCTTCTGGGCATTTAGATACCATTTTCTTTACTCCCCCAAGTCAACAGGTCTGGAACTCAAAAGTGTGGGATTCTGGCTGTCTTCTCAGGGACCCAGAAAGCATCTAAACCTTAAAGTGTTGCCTTCTAATATTCTCCAAACTCTTCCTTATCCAGAAGTGTGTGTGAGCACATGTGTGTTTTACTAGCTCTTTCCTGTATGGCAGGGAAGCTGCTGTTTGGTCATCATTCTCAATCTGCTTTTACTCTATGCTTGTTTCATAGACTTTATTTGTTCCTCTAGGCTCTGCTTCCTGTTATTCCAAGACAAGACTTTTTTTTTTTTTTTTGTAATTCAAAACCACAAACTGAAAACTGCCCCCATAATAAATGCTGAGGATCTTACATATGAATAACTCTTTGGCTTTTAAACAATTGTGTTTGTTTTGAGTTTCAAAATCTATTTAGCTTCTCAATTGAGTTCTTTGTTCTAAGCTGTACTTGAATGCCCTACTGGGCTGATATTCCTACCACTTTAATACTGAAGAAAGGGTAAGGGTAATAGGAATGGAGGGGAAAAAAAAGGGAGTTTAATGTCAAACTGTCATTCTGTACACATTCACGCATCTCGTTTATTTGTAGAGTCACACAGTAATACATTTGTGAAGGATACGGAAGTGGTCTAGTTATGGTAATCATGTTATATACAAAGGAGTGGAGTCTAAGACATTATTTTCCCCCAAGATCACAAAATTGGCAAAAGCAGACTAGAACCTAGGCCCTTTGATTTCTTGTAATATGGCACAGTATTCTTCTGCTATTCTTTATAATCTATTTCATTTTAATTTTAACTGCCCTAAGCTCCTAAGAATAGACTTCTATGAGTTATTTGCATGAAAGTTCTGTATTTGTTGTTGCAGAGGTAAGGCACAAAATGACATAGTGGGTGAAATGGATATCCAGGGTTTCATATTTATGCCTAACATACCTAATATAACTTTCCATGTTTTATCTTTTTTTATTATGAGATAGTTCTCCTAAGCCACCTGAAATCCACATTCACAATATACTTTCTTAGATTTATATATGTGTATGTATTTAAAGGAACAGGAGCCTAAACAACTAATAAATCATACTAACTTCAGCATTTCACTGTCACACTGGAGTCCTTGTGGGTTGTATATGTATGCACCAGAGAGAAGTTGGCAGGTACCACATACGTATTGTGTAGGTTCTTGGGGGAATTGGATTTTATTCTATGTGCAGTAAGAAGCTACAAGACTTTATAAGCTAGAGGATGAAGTGATCTGATTATCATTTTTTTAAGGAAAAGCTTAACTGCTGAGGAGAGACCAAACTGAGAAACTGTAGTGGCAGAGGGACAACGAAGTAGAGCAGAAACAGAAGAGAGGAAGCCAAAGAGAAGAACTGGTGTGGCTGCCCACGTGAGATACCTTCTGTCTGAATGAGGGCGATGGGAAGGAGACAGAGACGAAACCAAGGATATGTGTTGCAGACAAGAGTGGATGGTGCTTCTTGTGTTCTTTACCTGGGCTCAGGACAGAGGGGTAAGAAAGAGTCAATAACTCACTATAATGCTCTCATGTGGCTAAATGCATTTAATTTTGTTTCTCTGCTAATCTAATATGAAATCAGGAAGAACTGTCGAGCTCAATGTGTAATAAATAGAAAGCGGTTAATACCATATACTCTAATATTCTTATTCAGTATTATTTCAAAAGATACAATGCTTAAAAAAGTCTTTAAACAAATTTTTTTTAAACGTTTATTTATTTTTGAGAGACAGAGCGCAAGCAGAAGAGGGGCAGAGAGAGAGAGAGAGAGAGAGACACAGAACCCAAAGCAGGCTCTAGGCTCTGAGCTGTCAGCACAGAACCTGATGTGGGGCTCAAACCCACCAACCATGACATCGTAACCTGAGCCGAAGTCTGACACTTTACTGACTGAGCTATCCAGGCACTTCTAAAAGAGTCTTTTAGTTAAATGTTGGCACACTAGACTGGACAGTTAACTTGTTATTATTATCATTAATACTAGTATTGTTTTAAGGCCATTAGAATTGGACTTTCCCTTTTGTTCCTGATCTAAGAAGGGCTTATTTTTGTTGATCTTCTTGGCCTGATATAAAATCTATCTTTTGAGATTGGCATTCCCCAGTGACTAAGTGGTGAATTATGCTGTCTGGAAAGTTATTGTGAGTTCCACTGTGGTTTTGGTTCAGTAGGTTTTTATGTATTTTTACAAATTTTGTACACACACCCAGAGGCTTTTTGGCACTGGCTACATATTGAAATTCAAGAAAACAAATATGAACTATTTAACGGTATTCAATTCTAGATTTAGTGTTTCAAATATATTGAAATATGTATATGAAGAATTTCCTGAAACTTGGAACGGAGACTGATTTGTCAGAGATTTTTACTAACATTACAAAGAAGAGCTTTCTCTGCAGCCCATTTGATGATATGTCCTTTAGGTCATGAGTGGTATATTTTGAATCTGAGCTCTGGAACTTGGAGGGAGTGTACTTAATATTCTTGATATTTGTTTTGCATTTCTAGTGGCTGAATAAGACCCATGCTAATTGATTTACCCTATTCTTGGGAAAACTCTCAAGCTTATAGTCAGCTTGAATTATAGTCAATGGTACAGTGAAATACAAAAAGGGTTATTTGGAAATGTAGAAAAAAAAATCATTTTTAAAATAAAGTACAGCTATTTCAAGAATATAAAAGATGTATTTGCTAATCTTTTTTCCTCCCATTTGTCAACTTTAAATAATCCACTTGCAAAATAAAGCCAAATGGCATATTCTACTGAAAGTTCAATTTATAGTGAAATAAAACCCTATAATTCTTATATGCATAGTTAGTTCTCCAAATTACTGTTAATCACACAAGTAAATTAATATCACCCACAAGAATCTTACTATTATTAAAGGTAAAAAATATTATGATATATTCGGGATTCTGTAATATATATCTTGGAAATTGCCTTGGACCTTGAAAATGTGAGGCTCTTTCAGGAAGTAATGATACATACGGACACATAGGTAGTGGCAGTATTTTACTAAAGGGGTATTATTTTGTGTGTAATCACAATGAGATGATTGTTATGACAGAGATGTACAAAAGTTTTAAGGGCAGAACAAATTTGAGGCATAGGATCTATTGGTTCTATTGGTTTTTATTCTTGGTTCTCCTGTTATTTTCTGCCTGGGTACCCTCATTCTGGCCATTTTTTAGTCTGCCAAGGGGGTGTCCACAAGCCCCGTCAGCTACCACCTCAAAATATGGTCAGGGATCTCATATTTTGCTTGGTAATCCCTTGAGACGTTTGGATGAAAAGAACCATAAAAATCCAAACTGTTTTTCTAGGTGGGGGTTTCCAAAATTGGTCCCTTTGAGGGAGCCACCCACTTGGATATTGAATACCCTCCCTGTGTAATGTGGAAAAAGCAGTTGGTGAAAATTTGTTCTTCCAGCATCACCAAAAAAACAGACGTCTTTATTGTTTCGAAAGTGAAACACACCCATTGGGGATCACTTCATCATTTTTTTAAAGTGAATGAAAACATCACAAGTCGAAGTGATGAAATGCAGGATAAGTGCAAACAGACTACACCCTTCCTCTTTCAGTCACAAGGAGTGGAGGCCTGCCGTCTCCCCTCCCTGTCTAGTAAGGGCCCTACTTGGCTCACAGGCCTTGTCCGTATCTGAGCTACAACTAATCACGCCTCTGTTGAGTCACCAGCAGAAAATCCCACAGACTGGTTGCTTTCCTCTCTGTGGTGTAGGGCAGTGATTCGAGAGAGAATCTTTTCCCTGTTATTTTTTTCTCTTTTCATCTGTGTCATTTTTTTCCCCATTTGCTTACTCACTTGCATGTCTTCCAATTTTTAATTATCATCCCTCTCTTAGCCCATCCTCTTCTAATCTCAAGGGCTATTTTAAAAGGATGCTTATTCACCAGATGCAACTCTCCAAGGACACATTTGGAAAAAATAATAATCTTTTCTGTCCCTGTAGCTGCCAAAAGTCATCATGAGTCATGTTTTTGACTCAATTGACAGAAACACTTAATATAAATAGTTGGCCTTTCCCAGAGTTCCTTCTTGGTTGCCATTCTGTCTTGCTGATTTCAACTGACTGATAGGATTCAGCATTTGACCACAGCAGTTTTCCTGGTCATTTTGTTCCTTTTTTTTTTTTTTCTTCTTTGTGTCTGTTATTGTGCCTAAAGCAATCAGATCAAGTGGGTGATAAGCAAAATAAGCCATTGTCAGTGAACATTCTAGCTCTAGAATATCTTGTTTGAAAAAATCCTTGCAAAGTTACTCCCCAAAATTGAACTGGATTCCTTAAGCTAAATAAGAAATTAAGTAAACTACTTTCTAAACAATATTATTTCTAAATAATATTAACAAAAATAATGATACTACTACTAATAATTATATAAGATCATTCTTTGATGGTGTCACTCTTACAACCCACTACTAGTTGCTTTTTGAATCATTAGACATTAACATCTTTGTTACAAATAGACACAGTATTTGGTTTCTTATCTTAAGGTTAGCAGAGCCCAAAAGAACTATTGCTGCTGTTCACATTTTACCTTGTCAAAGTGAAAGTCTTTGAAGGTTGAAAAAAATTCCTCTCATACAAATATGGAGTAAGCGTGGCAAAGGTTTATTTAACTCACTAATGGGGTTTATTAATCAGGGTTCAACCAGGTAAGCGAAGTAAGTAAGATATATGGATATGCCCTTCCCTTTCCCAAACACATATATTTTTTTTTTTTTATTTCAAGAATGGCTTATAAATTTTGGGGACTGGTGAAGCAAATCTGAAACATGTCAAGAAAGCCAGGAAGGGAAGATCACAAGCAGGCTGGCTCCCACAGGCCTGGGCCAAAGCTATTCGTGCAAGGCAGTCAGAGAAGAATGATTGGGAGCAGGCCGGAACTCAGCAGGGCCTAGGTGTGTCTTCTGGGAAAGCCTCCCTAAGAACAAGTCAGGCCCACAAATCTCTCTAATTTAAGTGAACTGATTAAGTACTTCATTTATATCTGCAGAAGCTTTTCCTGGCAGTGCCTAGGTTGGTGTTTGACTGGAGAACTGGGAGAACACGGGTTCATGCTGCAGAATGGCTAAGGCTTCCTTCTGTCCTGCAGCTCTCATGAACAGTATTTCTTGTCGTCTACCTTATGTAGAATCAGACTAGAAAGGCAGTTCTGGAGAAAGTATTTTATCCCAGCCAAGTTGACACAACAAAAGCCATATATGAATATTTGCAGACTCTGTTATAGTTTGAGTGTGTTCTCCCAAAATTCATAAATTGAATCCTAATTCCCAAAGATGATGTTATTAGGATGTGCGACTTTCAAGGGTGGGCGGTGGTGATTAGGTCGTGAGGGCAGAACCTCATGAATGGAATTAGTGCCTCATGAAAGAGCCTCCAGAGATATTCCCAGCCCCTTCTGCCAACTGAGAACACAGCAAGATATAAAACAGATTACTGTTCAATAAGGCAACAAAACTGCAGTCTTCGGGACTGTCTTTTCTATCAGACAAATAATTCGCACCTGTACCGGACATAAATCCACAAGTTAACATGTAACTCCTTAGACTCTGAAACCTAATAGTACACAGCGAGTCAAATAAAGGCACACAGGCCTAGATAATTACATAATCTTTACATGGGCCTATTAGACAATATTCCAGTATAACTTTGAAAGGACATGCATACCTCTTTTTGGTTTATTTATAAGTTCGTATAATTTTTCTTAACTTATTAAATAATTTACCTCCTTTCATTATTAAAATGCTAATATTTCTTCAAGAGTTTAGATTTCCCAAAATACTATATTCCATCAGATTAATCAGAAATCAGTGTAGATTTTGCAATTTCATGGTGATATCCTTTGGTCTTCTCTGCTCTAGCTACATATGATAGCTAGCCCTTCATGGGCTCTTGCTGCCTATCATAGGAGTTTCTCCGGGCATTTGGGAGGCGACTCCTATACTCCTAGCTACAGAAATCCCTTGAATCTACAGGCCCAAGCAATTAGAAAGGAAGAGAGAACAAAAGAGGGAAGAAGATCATTGTTTTATTTAAAGGCTCTGAGTCAGTGTGATAGAAATATTAGGAAGGAAGAATAACAAGAGAAAAGGAGAGAAATGTTATTTTCACTTGTACAAATGGTTATTTTTATGAGGAAATAAGACAGAGAACCAAATTTGAAAATAATCAATTGACTGTAAATATAGGTTTGGTGAGAACAAAGAAAATGGTGTGTTCATCTTGAAAATTCCATGCTATTAAAGCTACAATTACTATTTTGAACAAAAGTGATTTATTCTCTTCTGTCCTAAACTGAGGACCATATGGGTCATATTTATAAACCAATTATTCAGTAAGTGCTTCTAAGTATATTTCAAAGGTGCCTTGAAATGGCTAATTTGGATAAAAATGAAAAAGTCAGCTGTGCAGACATGTTTCTTCATTTGACTTAAAACAAACACTTTGTAATAGACTCACTGCATTCTTTACTGAGATCTTTAAGACAATTGTTTGAGAATTTCCACCTCTTATGACAATACAGACATTGCTGACATGTTGTAAGTAATAGGAAATTCAAGCCAAACTACAAATTCTAGTGCTGGGAACAAATTCGTACTGATATGTGTCTAAACTACTGTTTCGCTTTAGATGTCTTAGCGAATTATTGCAGTAAATATCTAACAACGATCTAACATGATAACTTTCCTAGTCATCATGTAATCAGCTGGCAAAATCATTATTCTAAAATCCAAGGATCTTTGTTTTCCTTTCTGGCCTAGTATGCTTCCTTGACACACACTGCCTATTTGATCAATGCACCTACCTAAGCAAGGTAGTCAAGGTTCTTTATGATCCAGGCTTTATTATCTCTTCAATTTCTTTTTTTGGCCATGCACAGTCAGCTTCTATGTGCACTATACATAGACATGGTATTTCCCAAACCTTCACATAATCTTGCTGTATCATATTTGCATGCATAATTACCCCTATAAGAAATGCCCTTCACCCGCTGTCATTCTGGAAAATTTCGTTTCATTCTTTAAAACCCAGCTTAGTTCCCTTCCTCTGAGTAACTTTCGACCATCCCTGCCTATTCCACCTAGACAGCCAGAACTAGGTTCTAAGCTAGAACTCTCCTAGGTTCTAGTGGCACTTCCTGGGCATAACTCTGCTATAGCCCTTAGCTTATCAGTGATTCAAAGGGCTTTTTATGTAGGTTTATTGCTCCCTGAGTGCAGATGCTTTACCTTTTTTTTTTTCTTTGTTCCCAGAATATAGCTTAGGGTTTAATTTGGTAAGAGTTGCCTATGCAGAATAAAACATTTGTTGAATATTGGGTATAATCAATTCCTCTGATCTGATGTTGGCTTTGGGAAATTAAAGTGGGTAAGTAGAGAAGCCATTCAGCTGAGGTCATGGACGTTTTATTGTCTTTATTTACTAGTGGGTCTCAGACTTTACTCTGCTTCGGAATCTTCTTATTAAGACACAGATTGCGTGGCCTCATCCCCGAGTTTCAGATCAGTAGGTCCAGGCTGGAGCTGCCAAAATGGCGTTTCTAGTTAGTGTGCACTTGTCGCTGCTTCCATTGCTCAAGCAATTCTTAAATTACTGCTTTATATTTACACAAAAACCGAGGTGCTGAAAGGAAATATGTATATTTAATACATGCTTATCCAGTTGATAATGTTTTTGTTGTAAAGAATCTAAAAATCTTCATACAGAATATAATTTATTCTGTTCCCTTCTAAATCAAGAGAAATGGAAACATGGATGCGTATATATTTTATTTAACAAAGAAGATTAATAGTCTGAATTTTCTGTCATAATCATAATCCACCCATTATTTTCCAGTAATTTAACAAAGGGAATTTTTAAAATTTCTGACCATGTTGATTTCCCTTTATAACAACAGATTGTAACTTTTTTTGAGAGGAGGGACTGATTATCACAACCATCTATGTTACTATGCAAGCAGTTAACCCATTCTTCAGAAAATTGAACATACATACTAAATTTGTCCTGATATTTTCGGTGGTTCCTGGACTCTCTTGAATTTCATAGGGAGATCCAAATTAAGAATATTTATTTTTAAAATTGTAAGTAGGAAATAAAGGATTGTAGAGATAAAATGAGAGCAGTCTTTTTTAAAAAAATCAGCAAGAAATCTATTGGAGCAAATAAACAAATTCAGCAAAGTTGTACAAGATGAACAAACAAAAATCAGAAGACCTAATAAATGGAAAAACATTTCATGTTCTTGGGTAGGAATATGTAATATTGTTAGGATGTCATTGTTGCTCAAAGCAATCTATAGACTCAATGCAATTTTTATAAAAATTTGAACAACTTTTTTTGAAGAAATGGAAAATCAACACTCAAATTCTTATGAAATTGCAAGAAGTCCCAAATAGCCAAAACATTTTGAAAAACAAGAACAGAGATGGATAGTTCACACTTTCTACTTTCAAAACTTATAGCAAGAATATGGATTAATAATAGATCAATGGACTAGAATTGAGAGTACAGAAATAAAAACATACAGCTATGTCCAACTGATTTTTGACCAGGGTGCCTTTGTCCACTCAATGGGAAAAGATTAGAGATGGTCCCTGACTTATAATGGTTCAACCTCATGATTTTTTGACTTTATGATGGTGCAAAAATGGTACACAATCAGTAGAACCTGTACTTGGAATCTGAAAGTTTGATCTTCTCCTGGGCTAGTGATATGCGGTAAAAAAACTATCTTGTAATGCTGGGCAGTGGTAGTGAGCTATATATCTCCCACTCAGCCAGATAACAATGAGGGTAAACACCTGATACACTTACAACCATTCTGTACCCACATGACCATTCTATTTTTCACTTTCAGCACCGTATTTAACAAATGATATAAAGTATTCAACATTTATTATAAAATAGGCTTTGTGTTAGATGATTTTGCCTAACTGTAGGATAATGTGTTATGAGCACATTTAAATTAGGCTAGATTAAGGTATGATGCTCAGCAGATTAGGTGTCTCAAATGCATTTTTAGCATATGATTTTTTCAACTTATAATGGGTTTATCAGGTCAGAACCCCACTGTAAATTAAGGAGGATCTGTTGTCTCTTCAATAATGGTGCTGGCACAATTGGATTTCTACATGCAAAGGAATTTTGTTGGACACCTACCTTATATCATATACAAAAATTAACTAAAAATGGATAAACACTGTAAATATAAGTGCTAAAACCATAAAACTCTTAGAAAAAATATAAGGATAAATCTTCATGACTTTAGAATTGGCAACTAATTCTTTTTTTTTTTTTTCTTAATGTCTATTTTTGAGAGAGAGAGAGAGAGAGTGTGCACAAGTTGTGGAGGGGCAGAGAGAGGGGGACAGAGGGTCTGAAGCAGGCTTGGGCACTGACAGCAGAAAGCTGGTTGTGGGGCTCAGACCCACAAACCATGAGATCATGACCTGAGCTGACGTCTGACGCTTAACCGACTGAGCCACCCAGGCGCCCCAGTGACCAATTCTTAAATATGACACCAAAAGCATAGCCACAACAGAAAAAAGATCCATTGAATTTCATCAAAATTTAAACATTTTGTGTATTAAAGGATATTTTCAAGGAACTGAAAAGATAACCTAGAAAGTGGGAGAAAATGTTTGCAAATTATATATCTGATAAGTATTTAATATTAAATATATATATAAAGAACTTTTTTATTAAAACAAAAATTTTTAATGTTTATTTATTTTTGAAGGAGAGAGAGACAGAGTGTGAATAAGGGAGGGGCATTGAGAGAGGGAAACACAGAATCCTAACCAGGCTCTAGGCTCTGAGCTGTCAGCACAGAGCCCAGCGTGGGACTCGAACTCACAAACTGCAAGATCATGACCTGGGCTGAAGTCGGACGCTTAACCGACTGAGCCATCCAGGTGCCCCAATATACATATAAAGAACTCTTAAAGCTGGACAGCAGAAAGACAAAACAATGGAGAAAGGATTCGAACAGATATTTCTCCAAAAACATACAAATAGCTTATAAGAACATGAAGACATATTCAACATCTTTAGTCACTAGGGAAATACAAATCGAAACAATAAGATTTCACTTCACATGTGCTGGGATGGATGTAATGAAAGAAAAAAAAAACTAGAAAATAACAAGAGTTCGTAATGATGTGGAGAAACTGGAACCCTGGTACACTGCTGGTGGGAATGAAAAATCATGGGAAGGTTAGTATGGGAATAGTTTGGGTGTTTTTCAAAAAAAGCTAAATAATGAGTTGCTATTTGACCCAGCCATTCCACTCCAAGTTATAACCCCCCAAATTGAAAATAGGGATCTATTTTTATGCCAATGTTTATTGCAGCATTAGTAACTGTAGTCAAAAAATGGAAACGCCCCATGTATCCATCAGTAGAGGGATGCATAAGCCAAATGTTGTATATACATATAATGGAATATTATTAAGCCTTAAAGAGGAATGGATTCTAATGCACAAACCTTGGAAACACTGCTTTAAGTGAAATAAATCATACATAAAAGGACAATTATTGTATGATTCTATTCAGTGAAATATCTAGAATAGGCAAATTCATGGAGACGGAAAGTAAATTAAAGATTACTAGGAGTTTTTTTGCTAGGCAGGAAGGGCGGGCAAAGGAATGGCTGTCAAAACAGCTTGGGAAAATGGCCATGGAGACACTGGAGAGGGTCCTCAGTTACCAGGATGACAAAGAGCAGGGCCGGACTGAAAAGGTCCTGGATGCCCTGTCCTGTAGTTTCAATATCAGATTGAAATGGTTTGGCAGATGCTTTGTATGCAGCATTTCTTTTTTGTTATTGTTGTTTTATCCTTGGAACTGGATTGCTATTCCTTTCTGGTGGCATAAAACTTTTTGTATTGTTTTATACCCTAGGAAGAATTGCTGCATTGACCAGTGTGAACTTTTCACTGGGCTCTGTGAAGCAACTGAAGAAAATGTTTGAAACAAGATTGCTTGCAACAGATATTATCATTATTTTTCATATTCACCTTGTGTGCTTCTCGTTAGCGACATAGGAAGAGACTGGCCTCATTGTTCTGCGTGTTGCTCATCTTGTGAATGGCCTGATGGAGTCTATGATGTACTCCATATGCAAGAGATACAGAAATTAAATGCAGTTCTGTTCAAAGTTGAAAGTCCAAAACTCTCCAAAAAGAGCATTTGAAAATTAATGCTGTGGTTTTGGTGAAGAATGCTTTTCCTGATAAAATAATCATTCCAAAAACAACTGTAGTGACAATTTAAGACCTTTTGTATTCTGGTAAAAACTACATGCTTGATTAAACTGTTAAATGCTTATAACTTTAAATTCATATGAGTCATTACTATGCCCTTCCAAAGACAAGGAGATTTTAATCATTGCCAATTGTAAATTATTTTCAGCCATTTTTTAGTCTTTTCAAAACAGCTTTGAGATGTGAATAATTAAGCATGGACCTGTACTGAAAGACATATTCAGCTTTTTTTTTGATCTTTTAAAATGTGAACATTTTAAAAACAATTAAAAAAAAAACGCTTTATGTGAAAGTTTAAACTTTAAGTTAAAGATTGCTTATTGTATGGGGGCACCTGGGCGGCTCAGTTGGTTAAGTGTCCAACTCTTGATTTCAGCTCAGGTCATGATCTCACAGCTGTGAGATATATCACCACGTCAGGCTGAGCGGAAGCCTGCTTGGGATTCTTTCTCCCTCTCTGCTCCTCCCCCTCTCATTCTCTCTCTCTCTCTCTCTCTCTCTCTCTCCCAAAAAAAATAAACATCAAAAATTTTTAAAAATATTGCTTATTATACGTAATAAAAATAATTTTTTATAATTTTTTAAAATTTTTTTAATACATGAAATTTATTGTCAAATTGGTTTCCATACAACACCCAGTGCTCACCCCAAAAGATGCCCTCTTCAATGCCCATCACTTACCCTTCCCTCCCTCCCACCCCCCCATCAACCCTCAGTTTGTTCTCAGTTTTTAAGAGTCTCTTTTGCTTTGGCTCTCTCACACTCTAACCTCTTTTTTTTTTTTTTTCCCTTCCCCTCCCCCATGGGTTTCTGTTAAGTTTCTCAGGATCCACGTAAGAGTGAAAACATATGGTATCTGTCTTTCTCTGTATGATTTATTTCACTTAGCATAACACTCTTCAGTTCCATCCACATTGCTACAAAAGGCCAGATTTCATTCTTTCTCATTGCCACGTAGTATTCCATTGTGTATATAAACCACAATTTCTTTATCCATCAGTTGATAGACATTTAGGCTCTTTCCATAATTTGGCTATTGTTGAGAGTGCTGCTATAAACATTGGGGTACAAGTGCCCCTATGCATCAGTACTCCTGTATCCCTTCAGTAAATTCCTAGCAGTGCTACTGCTGGGTCATAGGATAGGTCTATTTTTAATTTTCTGAGGAACCTCCACACTGTTTTCCAGAGTGGCTGCACCAGTTTGCATTCCCACCAACAGTGCAAGAGGGTTCCTCTTTCTCCCTCTCCAGTATCTATAGTCTCCTGATTTGTTCATTTTGGCCACTCTGGCGTGAGGTGATATCTGAGTGTGGTTTTGATTTGTATTTCCCTGATGAGGAGCGACATTGAGCATCTTTTCATGTGCCTGTTGGCCATCGGGATGTCTTCTTTAGAGAAGTGTCTATTCATGTTTTCTGCCCATTTCTTCACTGGATTATTTATTTTTCGGGTGTGGAGTTTGGTGAGCTCTTTATAGATTTTGGATACTAGACCTTTGTCTGATATGTCATTTGCAAATATCTTTTCCCATTCCATTGGTTGCCTTTTAGTTTTGTTGATTGTTTCCTTTGCAGTGCAGAAGCTTTTTATCTTCATGAGGTCCCAATAGTTCATTTTTGCTTTTAATTCCCTTGCCTTTGGGGATGTGTCAAGTAAGAAATTGCTATGGCTGAGGTCAGAGAGGTCTTTTCCTGCTTTCTCCTCTAGGGTTTTGATGGTTTCCTGTCTCACATTCAGGTCCTTTATCCATTTTGAGTTTATTTTTGTGAATGGTGTGAGAAAGTGGTCTAGTTTCAACCTTCTGCATGTTGCTGTCCAGTTCTCCTACACCATTTGTTAAAGAGACTGTCTTTTTTCCATTGGATATCCTTTCCTGCTTTGTCAAAGATTAGTTGGCCATACTTTTGTGGGTCTAGTTCTGGGGTTTCTATTCTATTCCATTGGTCTATGTGTCTGTTTTTGTGCTAATACCATGCTGTTTTGATGATTACAGCTTTGTAGTAGAGGCTAAAGTCTGGGATTGTGATGCCTCCTGCTTTGGTCTTCTTCTTCAAAATTACTTTGGCTATTCGGGGCCTTTTGTGGTTCCATATGAATTTTAGGATGCTTGTTCTAGCTTTGAGAAGAATGCTGGTGCAATTTTGATGGGATTGCATTGAATGAAGTTTTTATAATTTTTAAATAAACCCACAGTTACAAATAAAGTTTACTAGGGGATAAAGGAAGGGACGAATGAGGACTTATTGTTTAATGTTTTTAGAGTTTCTGTTTGGAATGAAAAAGGTTTTGAATTAGTTAATAGTGATGGTTGCACAACATTGAGGGCAATTAATGCCACTGTACTGTATACTTAAAAATGGTTACTATTGAAAAAAATCAATGGAAGTAGATACAGAGAAGTAAGCAAAGGTAGGTTAAGTTGCAAAGGTGAGAAGTGCTAACAATTACATAGTGTTTACTATATTCTGGGCTCTTTCAGGTGGTTTTATATATGTTACTCAATCCTCACAACATTATTTTCCTTGTAACTATGAGAAAACGAGGCTCAGAAAGTTTAAGTAATTTGTGAGTGTCAAGTAACTAGTGGATAGAAAAGCCAAGATTTGAACCCAGGCAGTTTGTCTCTAAAAACCATGCTTTGGTAAAATCATGCTTGCATTTTGACCATGCATTACTATTTCTGCCCATTATTTGATTAGGTGCTGAATGAGGAGAATGAACCTAAGACTGTGAGAAACAAGAGGCTAGGAGAAATCAGTCTATTTTTTAGTCACTCTGGTCTCATAAGACCATAAACTTTACAAATAAATCTCTCTCTCTCTCTCTCTCCCTCTCTCTCTCTCTTACAAATCTAATTCTTAATTGACAAATTTTATATCCTTTTGGTGTTCATACTGCCTTCCCAAGTGATTTCTTAGAAAGTAGTAGGATATGATGACCCTTTAATCTGATGGAGTCATTGAATACCTGCTCTGCACATTTTTTTAGCAATTGATAATCAACTTATTAAAACAGATGACATTTTTCAGCTTTATTGAGATATAATTGACACATGACATTATAAGCCATTTAAAGACCACAAGGTGATGGTTTGATACACGTATACATTGTGAAAGGATTCCTTTATCAAGTCAGTTAATACATCCATCACCCCACATATTTGCTTTTTCCTCTTTTTTTGGTGAACACATTTAAGTTTTACTCTCTCACCAATTACAGTTAAACAACAGAGTGTTACCCACTATATAGTCACCATGTTATACATTAGGTCCTTAGACTTTACTCATCTTGTAGGTGAACTATAACTTTTATCAACTCCAACCTCTACCTATGTCTTCCACCCCACAGCCCCTCGAAACTATTGGTTTACTCTCTGCTTCAGTAAGTTTGACATTTTTTTAGAATATACATGTAAGTGATACCAGGCAGTGTTTATGTTTCTCTGTCTGGATAATCTTGCTTACCTTAACATCCTCCAGTTCATCTACGTTGTTGCAAATGATAGGATTTCCTTTTTTTAAAGGGTGAATAATATTCTATTGTATATATGTACAGCATTTTCTTGGTCTGTTCTCTTGTTGATGGACACTTAGTTTTTTGCCAAATTTTGGCTATTGTGAATAATGCTCTGACAAACAGGAGTAGAGATCTATCTTTGAGATAATTATTTCATTTTCTTTGGAAAATGACACTTGAACAACACAAGGGTGAGGGGCCAGTCCCCAGGGAGTCAAAAATCCACATATAACTTTTGACTCCCCAAAAACTTAACTACAAGTAGCCTGCTGTTGACCGGAAGCAGAAAACAGTTGATTAACACATATTTTCTGTGTTATGTGTACTATTTACTGTAGTATTACAATAAAGTAAGATAGAGAAAGGAAAATGTTATTGAGAAAATCATAAGGAAGAGACAAATGCATTTATAGTACTATAGTTATTGAAAAAAATCTGTATATAAGTAAACATGTACGGTTCAAACCTATGTCATTCAACGATCAACTCTGTATCTAGAAGTGAGATTGCTGGATCATATGTCGTAGTTCTATTTTCAATTTTTTGAATAAACTCCATACTGTTTTCCATAGAGGCTTTACAAATTTAAATTTACAAAATAGATGATTTTTAAGGAGACATGGTGAAGATTACAAAAAAAAGTTGAAAAATGTGACTTCTTTTACTTTTTAATAAATGGACTCTGGTAACATTAAGAATACTGTAACATAAAGCTGATCTGCATTCTTTACAATACTTATTTATTTTCTGCTAATTGTAGCTTCAAACACATTAATTTTTATAAAAATGATTAGGCATCAATATTTAAGACATTTCTTGAACACCTATTTTGTGCAAAACTAAAAGCCAGTATCTTTCCACGTAAGGGATAAATTACAGACATACCCTGGTGGAATTCTTGTCTAATTATTGCTTTTATTTTTTTGAGTATTGTGTCTTAGCTAGTTATTTACAGAACTTGGGAATTGTTTAAGAGGTGAGTTACAACAATGAAATACAACAAAAATATTATCTTTGGATCATGTTATTTTCATATATATGAAAACAGTTTGCAGTAAAATATTTATCATACTTTAAAAAATATAAGTACTCTCTGTTAAGTTTTAATAACCCTAGTTTGAAATTTAAAACATTTTAAGCACAACCCAGGGGAATTTTATATGATATAAGCCAATGATATCAGAACAACAACTGTGGCCTTTTATTAGCAGTTATGATTTGTAGCAAGTCTTTATTGCTAATTTTCACAACTCCCTTCCTCTTTCTTTTCTTTTCTTTTCTTTTCTTTTCTTTTCTTTTCTTTTCTTTTCTTTTCTTTTCTTTTCTTTTTGTTTTGTTTTTCCCTGTAATCAAGTCTTGTATTAGCGCTTTTGGCCCCTGGGATCAATCTGCACCAGACAACATGAAACAAAACTTCCGTCTAGTTCTATACTTCAGCTGTTACTGACTGGAATTCAATTATATATAAGATACATTGTTATTTAAAATTCAGTAGGACTAAAAATAAAACAAATAAGCCAAAAACTAAAAGGTTTGCTTCCAAGGAAACACTCGTTGATTACTAATAGGTATTATTTGAGGCTAGAAACATCCAGAATTTAGAAAAGCCCACTTGATAACTTATTTTCATATATAACCAAGTTATTAAGGAATCTTAATAATAGATGTAGTCTATAAATAGGACATTAATGAGTTTTTCATTAACCATTGTCTCTAATTCCATTTTAGAACTTTCTTCTCTGAACTTTGAGTACATCTGAATAGAAGTGACAGGCTTTCTGGCCACTTTCATGCATTGATTAGCCCAAATCAAATAAATTCATTCTCACATTCAATTGAAAGATGTTAATTTCCCATTTTTTCCTACCTCTTAGATTGGCCTGACTTGCAGTGTAGATGCATAATCTGTTTTTCACCCTGGCTATCTTCTTTCCCTGTATTCCCGGTTCCATGCAGGGATGAAAAGGCATTAATGAAAGAGGAGTAAAGAATATGGTAGTATTACAGGTGTCCTAATGTGAATTTCTTTTGGGTTGTATTTGTGGGCTTATGGGAATTATCCACTGGGATACTCATATTGAATAATTTACTGATATGGGACGTATACTTTGTCTAATCACCAGAAGTCCTTCTGTAGCTCCATTTTGCCTTCACCCACTGGTATACACTACAGTTTACAGTAGGGCTATACAGTACAGTACAGATCAGTCTCTTCTCTATGGAAAATGCTTTCTTGGACATGGTCATTTAAAGAAGCTTTGGGTGAAGTAATTTCCAGAATTTCCACTGGTAGATGGGAATTCAGTGTGCTAGAGATTGGCTACTTGTATACCAAATCCATTTTCTTTTCTTCCTGGATACAGAGCTATTCCTGCATTTCCTAGCTTTCCTTGAATTTGATGTGGATATACTGCTGAGTTCTAGCCAACAAAATATGAGTGCGGTGCTATTTCCAAGGTTAGCTCACTAGAACTTCTCATGTACAGTCCTCCATATTCTTTTCACATCTGCCTCCTTGAGGCAGCTAAGGACAGAGATCTAGGAAGACACCTTTGAAAATGATGGACCATAAGATGAAATAAATCTAGATCCAATTAAAGAATAGTTTCTTGCTCCTTTGTAATTTTTATAAGCTCCTTTTGTAATTTTTATAAATAAATTCTTATTTATAAGAAATAAATTCTATCATACAAAAACCGTTATACATTTTGGAGTTTGTCATAGCAAGTAATCATATTTTAACTAATTCATGCATGCATTGTAGCTAGGCTTGTGATATTTAGCAAATAAAAATAAAGGGCATCAACTTAACATCCAGAATTTAGAAAAGCCCACTTGATAACTTATTTTCATATATAACCAAGTTATTGATGAATCTGAATGATAGATGTGGGCGGTAAACAGGATATTAGTGAGTATTTCCTTAACCATTGTCTTTAATTCCATTTTAGAAGTTTCTTCTCTGAACCTTGAGTACATCTGAATAGAAGTGACAGGTTTTCTGGCCACTTTCATGCATTGATTAGCCCAAATCAATTTCAGGTAAACAAGGAAAAAAATATATTTTTTTAATTAAAAATTTTTGTTTAACGTTTATTCATTTTTGAGAGACAGGGAGAGACAGAGCATGAGTGGGGAAGGGGCAGACGGAGGGAGACACAGAATCTGAAGCAGGCTTCAGGCTCTGAGCTGTCAGCACAGAGCCCAACGCGGGGCTCGAACTCTCGAACTCTGAGATCATGACCTGAGCCGAAGTCGGATGCTCAACCGACTGAGCCACTCAGGCGCCCCAAGGAAAAATATTTTAAAATAAGTATGTTCCATGAAAATATTGAGGACATGTTTACATTAAAGATTATTTGTTGTCTACCAGAAATTCACACTTAACTGGGCATCCTATATTTTATGTCAACCCTGATTCTTATCACACTAAAAAGTAGGCATGTATGGCACTCCCAGTGTTTCCCTCTCTTGTTCCATTTTTCTGTGACTGCTCTATCTGGAATCAAATTTTCAGAAACATATGGAGGAAGGTAACCTTTTGGCTTCTACATTCACATTATGCCTGCAAACAAGGAGAAATGTGCCAGTCTTGTCCCCAAATTCTCCCAACCAAGTCATTCCAGCACCATGGCATAAGTTTCTCCAACTCAACAACCATCCATGTGGGGAATGTCATGTAAGCCTTACCTTCAGTATACTCCCTAAATTTCTGTATATGATTCTCTCAGAACCCAACTAGCTTTGTTTGGCACAGAGACTATTACCATATTTTTAATAACCATCTAACTGAACACTCAGATAAATTCTTTCCTCTGATGGACTTGAGTCTTTCTTTTATTTGGCTACAAGGGGTAGGGAGAGTGAAGGAAGCAGATCTGGTCAAATCTTAGTAAATCTTGTGACTAATGCCTAAAAGCTCCTCTTCAGAATGTAGAGAAGCTTATTAGCTATTGGTTTTTTTTTTTTTAATCTTCAACAGGAATTCTCAGACAACAGGAGAAGTTCACTTTATTATATTCCATTCAAGTTCCATTCAATTACATTTTTTCAGATCGTCAAAAACATTGAGAAAATGCAAAACTTATTTGCATATTCTTAATTTCACTTCAAAAAAATAACACTTGACAATCAAATCTGAATAGTATTTCTCTTGGCCAACATAATTCTGTGTCCTTCAATTTACATCTTCAATAAGTTCAGGCTATCAGTTTGTGTACAGCTTACCAAACTCTATGGTAACCCACATACTATGTGCTCTGTGTTTTCATTATGTGCTTCATATCATTCTTTCTTGTGTCATTATAATACGATATTTGGCAAAATGTAATACTAAATATTGGGTTGGAGTTTTGTTTCTTCACTTACTCTAAATAATTTAACCTATATTTCTCTAAGAGTTTGATTTCTTTCTAAGAAGGAGATTATGTTTCTTCTGTAAGGGCAGTATAACTTAATACACTGAAAGATATTAAATATAATTATAATTTCAGGGTTCAAGGGAAAAATTACACTCAAAAGTGAAAGCAACACATCTTTTCAAATCAATTTGAACAAAATGAAGCATTATTTTAAAAAGTAATATACTGTATTAGAAATAAGAAACTGAAGCTCCAGCAAAACTGATAATAAAGTGGACAACAAACTTGGGTCAGAGACAAGCAATTATACTATTATTTTTAATTTTTTGGCATCAGCTGCTAGATCCATGAGGTGAAAAATGAAAATAGAAAAAGAAAGAGACTCAAATCACATAATTGTATTATATATTATTCATATTATACAGTATTCTGTTTTCTCAATCTAATTTTCTGCGGTTAGTATCAGAAATATTCGGTTTAATAAAACAATACAGTTTGTTATAGGATAGATGCTAAAAGTAAAAGCAGAATGTACAAGGATCTAATATCTATTTAGTAAAAAGGAAGGAAGCCTTATTCAATGGAAATCAAATTTGATATTTTACATTATGCATTATACTTAGTATTAAGAAATTATTGAAAACATCTGCAAAGAAAAAGTAAATGGGACAGAATATTTGGAGCCTTATTCTTAATTCTACATAAGAGATAGATATTAGTGTAGGACAGGAGTTGGTTGACAAACTTTTTCTTTAAAGATCCATATGGTCAATATTTTAAGCTCTGAGGGCCATAAGGTACTTATTTAACTAGTCAATCTGCTGTTGTAGTGAGAAAGTAGTCAAAGATAATGCATAAATGAGTAATTATGGCTGTGTTTCAGTAAAACTATAACTACAGGCTATTGGCTAGATTTGATCCAAGGATCAGAATTTGTCCATCCATGTTCTAAAACAAATGCACATTATGTTACTATCTCTCTCAAACACAAAGGCTGTCTTCTGTTTCTGATTTTAACTTCTCAGTTTACAAATCATTTCCAGTTCTGGTTCATGCCAGTGTTAATTTCCCAACAACCTTACCCTTTCTTTGAAGCTCACAATTGATATATTGAGAAGCCTATTAATTTCTTCATAGCTCTAATGAGAATGGACTCCTAATCAGATCTAATCATTTGCCCAGCTATTTGTGGTTTTAAACTGATGAAAATGTTAAGACAGTAGTCCACTGTTCAATAGCAAGATGACTCTTTCTAGAGGGGATTATACATGTCTTTTTTTGTTTTTAATTTTTTTAACTTTATTTATGTTGGAGAGAGAGAGCAAGAGAGTGAGAGAGTGCACGCACGTGAGACAGAGAAAGTGAGCAGGGAGGGGCAGAGAGAGAAGGTGAGAGAATCTCAAGCAAGCTCTGCACTGCCCACACAGAGCTTGACATGGGGCATGAACTCATGAAGCAGAGATCATGACCTGAGCCGAAACCAAGACCTGGATGCTTAACTGACTGAGCCACCCAGGCACCCCAGGGATTATACATTTCTTAGTCAATTTGATTCTTTTTTAAAAATTGATTTAGGGAGGATCCATGTATAGCATCTAGGTGATTTTGCTTTGAACAGTTGAGATTTCTCATCAAATATTTATTATTTATTTACAGAAAGGAAGACATTTTAATTAGCTTATTTTTGGCTGGAGTTCTTTCTGCATAGCAGATCACTTCTTTGAAATGACTTTCCTGATGAACTGCTTCGGTATCATGACTGTAAAAATAGCCTCTTGAGGGGCGCCAGGGTAACTCAGTCAGTTAAGCATCTGACTCTTGATCACAGCTCAGGTCTTCACTTGTGGGGGGTTGTGAATTCAAGCCCCACGTTGAGCTTCCTGCTGAGCATGAATTGTGCTTAAAAAAATAGACTCTTGATGGCCATAAATATCTGTCTCCACCCCTGAATCCCAAATGTGTATACATCATTTTTCACTAATTCATAAATTCAACAAATATTTGTAGAGACCTAGTGTGTAAAACATGCTGTACTTGATGTTTGGCATTGGATGAGTTTTGACTATATATATATAGACAAGGTTGGGTTACTATTTGTGAAATCAGTAAAAAAAAAAAATGTACGCCAATTAAAAAAAATAAATGTCTTTTTATGCAAAAGGAAAATTTCAATATCTTAAACCACCCAGGGTGGGATAATGATGAATCCAGTGGGAACTGAATCCCCTTTTCAAGAAGTCTAGTGAACTTTGTTGAAGTGGAAATCTTTGGACTAGCTTTCAAAGTTATTTAAAGGATTAGATGCCTCAGCTTCTATTTTCTCTTCTTCTGGATCCCCTAGAGACAAATTCTCGCTTCATTTTATTCTCCATCTCTAAGCCATGTTTGAGTTTTTGTTTGTTTGTTTTTTCCTTGACTGTGACAATAAAAAACTTTTGGCTAAAACTGGGTGCTCTTAAGTAGCATCGTGTATAGATTTGTCAGATGCTCACCAAACTTTTGTCTTCACATTTCCTACCAAAATGCAGCTGATTTTCATATTCACAGTAGTCATATTCTATAAACTTATTAGGAATGATGAATTAATGAACAACGAGCCGTTACTCCTAGGTGAAATGTAAGATTAGTTTCCTAAGAGTCTCTGGTTGTATTGTTGTCAACTAATCAGTATATAGAGGTTTTTGTGTGTTTCTATCTAAAAACATTTTATTTAATAGATGTTATTGATTCATTAGCCTTGGACTCAGCCACAACACTATAATTCATGTTTGAATGAAACTTATCTAACACATGTATCATTCTTATGCTTAGGAAAACTTCAGCACTATGCTTTGGAGACCATTTTAAACAGTAAAATCACCAAGAAGAAGCCTAAAATTGCAAATAATGTGGCACCAAATAAATGGCAAAGAAGATAATCAGAAGGAGAGCTGAAACAAGAAGACAGAACATCATCTTGTTTGACCTCCATTGGGAACTTGCTCTAAAGGTAACTCAAATTTTTTGATATCCTATACATGTCTATGAATGACCTTGAAACAGCTTTGATTATTGATTGTAGAGGTGCAAATGCATTTTAGTGAGGTGAATTTTTTTGTAATATTATTTATTTTGAGAGAGAGGTGGGGAGGGACAGGGAGAGACAGAGTGAGAATCCCAAGCAGGCTTCTCGCTGTCAGCACAGAGCCTGACATGGGGCTTGATCCCACGAATGGTGAGATCATGACCTGAGCCCAAATCAAGAGTCAGACACTTAACCAACTGAGCCACCCAGGTGCCCTGTGAATAGGTGAATTTGTAATTATGGAATCTGTAATAATGAAGAATGACTGTACTTTGTCCTATTTTCTTCCTTTAATGCATATTTTTTACTTAGTTTTATTCAAATTTACCTTATAGCAAGATGGAAAGGAAATAGATTTTATTACTTGACTTATGTTTTTTTCCACTTAACTTGGTAGTCTACACACCCTCCAACTGCTATTTTGTATTGATAATATTGCTATTTATTGATATTGATTATAAGGGCTTACATTCCCTGTTGTTAAAGAATGGAGTGAAAAGTTGACTGGTAGATTTAGCAGGTGATCATGTACAATTTGTCTTAAGGTGCAACTCTCATGAGGCATTAAGAAATGGAATACAATATACTCTTAAACTCCCTTACGACATTTTCAGCTTCTGCCTAAATGATGCAAATCTGTGCAAAATTAACTCCAATAGTAATAATTTCTGACTGTTTTAAGTAATGTATTTTCAAAGTCCAAATTCTATGCTGCATAAAGAAATAATTATTTCTACACATGGTTAAGTCCTCTTTGCATGCTAGAAAGACATTTTGATTGTAAAATTTGAGTTTATTAAATTGTATGTACCATATAATTTTTTCCTAAGGAAGTCTTAGCATATATACATGGCTATGCTTTTTAGAACAGACCCAAACCAAATAATACCCTGGCTTATTTTTGACTCTGTTCCCAATACCTGTCAGACCTTAAGCTCCACAAGGAAGGAGACACTAGCTCTCTTTATCACAGTTATTTAAAAAATGCATGACACATAGTAGAGGCTCAACAAATACTGGCCAAATAAATGAGTAAATGGGTCAGTATATCTATACCACAACATAAAGAATTAGGAAGGATTTATTCTCCAAAGTCTACTACCCTAATGATTTTGAGCCTTTAAAAAGAAAAAAACATACCATAAGATACCATAAGATATTTTTTCTTATCATCTTATTTCAATGTGATTTTGCAAGTAATCTCATGGAATAATTAAAAATAATATTTCATTTTAAACTGATGTGAGTTAAAAAACAAAACAAAACATAATAAAAACCCTGTAATACATATTTTGGCTTTTCAATGGAATCCAAATTTCATCACCAGCTTACTGACACCCAACAAGCCAACCCTTTGGTATGTCTCTATACTTTCTCGTTAACTGTACATTCTGCTTCTAGTTCAGTAAAAATTGAAGTCAATATAAACAAGCTCTGAATCATAAAAAAAGATTACTAGGAAATCCCTAAATATTTGGAAATTTAAAAATTGACTTCTACAATGATTTACATGTCAAAGAATGAATTAAAATGAAAATTAGAAAATATTTTGAGCTGAGTGACAACAAAACGCTATATGCCAAAAATTTGGAGTGCACTTAAAGCTACTAGAAGAAAAAAAATAATGTACGGCTTTATACCAGAAAAGGTGAATGGGAAAATTAGTGAACTAAGCACTGCTCTAAATAACTTGGGAAATGGCAACAAATGACACCTAAAGAAAATAGAAGAAAAGAAATTATAAATGTTAAGAACCAAAATTATTAACATAGAAAAAAAACATACATTATAGAGACCTAGCAAAACTAAAAGCTGATTCTTTGAAAACACTGAAACATTCTTAAGCACCTGGATAAACTGAAGAACATTAAAAAAAACAAGGGAAACAAAACCAGTGGGAGAAACAAAAAAGGCAACTTCACTAACAATCCTATGGACATTAAAAATGTATCACTTATAGTAACTTCAAAAATATTTAAAAAGCAAAACATGGGAATAAATTTCACTAAGGTGTGCAAAATCTCTACAAGGAAGCATGTAAACCATGAATATGGGAAAATTAAAAAATAGATGTAAATGTAATAATTTAGATATAAATGTAGTAACAGACAAAACTTTTCATGGATTGGAAGATTCAGTATTTCAAAACATCAGTTCTCTTCAGATTACCTTCAAACGCCAACATTTCTTTCCAGAGTTTAAAAACCTTATTCTAAAATCTGTATAG
The DNA here is from genome assembly GCF_018350215.1 of Panthera leo. NCBI lineage: Eukaryota > Metazoa > Chordata > Mammalia > Carnivora > Felidae > Panthera > Panthera leo. The sequence goes on along the minus strand of NC_056695.1, from coordinate 59,134,066 downwards.
AATCACAAACATTCAAGACTAGCCAGGAAATTCTCAAGTAGAATAAAAAAGTGAGAAAACTTGCTCTGATAGATACCAAGACGTTACAAAACTAGTGTAAGTTAAGACAGTTGTTGGCATAAGGATAGAAAAATAGGGAAATGAAGCAAAATTAGAATCCAATAACAGAAAACAGAAACACAATATAAAACAAAGGCGAATTTTCAGAGCAGTGAGAAAAAGACTATGAATACATAATGTTGGATTATTGGATATGTGAATGAAAAAAAAAGTAAAATAAATTTGACCCCTACTTCACACTTTACCCGAAGTGGAATGAAACTAAATGTAAAAGGGAAACAAGTAATTCCACTGTAAAATAAGGTAGAAAATTACCTTTCTTGGTGGGAGGGAAGGGGGAGTTAAGAAAATGTTTCTTTAACAAAACACACACACAAAAACACAGCTAACCATAAAGGACAATATTCATAAGCTACAGTCCAATAAAATTAAGAAATTCTGTTTATTGAAAGACAGGAATAAGATAGTGAAAAGACAAGCGACTGATTGGGAGAAGATATTTGCAATGCATATAATAAAAAGTGCTTGTTTTCTGAAACTTCATAGTTTCTGAAACTGTGAATAGTTCCCATAAGTCAGTAAGAAAAAGTCCAAGAGAAAAATGGCCATAAGAAATGAACTGGTACTTCAAAAGAGATTTTATGAAAATGTTTAAGAAACATTTAAAATGCTGGTTAATCTCATTAATACCCAGATAATAATAATTAGGAAAGTGTAAGTTGATGAAGAATCAAATATGATTACACAACCACCAGAAAAGGTAAAAAATAAAATTACTGAGGGACCTGGGTGGCTCAGTCGGTTAAGCATCTGACTCTCGGTTTTGGCTCAGCTCATGATCTCATGGCTCGTGAGTTTGAATCCTGAATGGGACTCCGCACTGCCAGTGCAGAACCTGTTTGGGATTCTCTCTCTCCCTCTCTCTCTCTGCCCATCCCCCATTTGCACTGTCTCTGTCTCTCTCAAAATAAATAAACTTAAATAAATAAAACAATTTTTTAAGTAAATAAAAATAAAATTACTAACACTGCCATGTGTTGACAAATACATGGAGGACTGTAAGTCAATACATTGTTGATATGTCTATAAATTGCAGCTGCTTTTGAAAACCAAAAGATATCATCTACTGAAATTCAACAGATACTTGCTCTATGATCCTTGTAAATCAACAATAAGGAGCTTTACATGCCTTAAGAAAAGAAGTTCCCAATAAGTAGATGAATCTGTGATACGTTTGTTACTGGAACATCTGGAAAAGAAGGTATCATTACCAGACAAGAATGGGAACTGAAAGAAGAGATTTCCTAATCTCATTTAATAGATGGAAGACAGTTGTAAGCAGTGAACGGCTAGTGTCAAAGAATCACGCATAACATAAAACTATCATTAGAGCATCACTTTTAAATTTCACAGAAAATTCCTGCTGACTTTCAGCACAGGCTGCATAGCCTTCAGCAACATGTTGCTCAGTTGATGAAAAAAAACGAAACAGGTAGGAACGTTTAAGCAGACAGGAAATGCTAACAAAACTTTCCCATTCTCTGACATAACACAAAATTAATGCTGACAGTGCCCAAGGTGATTGGGTCATATATCATTTGTGCCTTAATAAGTCTAAAATAGTACTTGCAATAAACCTAATAAAAACTGTGTATTAAGAAAGCAGTTTGTCAAGTTTTAATACTCAGCTTTTTTTTCTTTTAATATTTCATAAAATAATGCTGAACAGTAAAATCATTGGCATCTTAGATTTGATGATATTCCATGAGATATTGCCTCTTCATGCTAATTCTCATACATATTCATAGAACACAGAAAAAGACAAAAAGTATGTACAACAAAATATTAAAATTATTTACCTTTAAAAACTTTAGGTTATTTAAACTTGTAAGATCTTCTGGTACTTCTACACTTTAAAAAGTTTTGGGGCACCTGGGTAGCTCAGTTGGTTAAGCGTCTGACTTGATTTCAGCTCAGGCATGATCTCACTATTTGTGAGTTCCAGCCCCACGTTGGGCTCTGTGATGACAGCATGGGGCCTGCTTGAGATTCTCTCTCTCCCTCTCTCTCTCTGCCCCTCCCCTATACACACACACTCTCTCTCTGTCTCTCTCAAATAAATAAACTTAAAAAAAATTTTAATTCTGGGCATGCATTAAGAAGTCTGAAATCTAATCAATGCTAAGCATTATGGAAGGAGGCTTACTTGTAAAGGCATCTATGACTACTTAAATGTCTGGAACCATAGCTTCCTACACATTGGTCCAAAAATGACCAGGGGATCAAAGTTTAGAGAGCCAACCTCAGAGTTCCTGGTTCTGCGTCTCAAAATTCTGCAGTTTGCTTTTAAAGGACTCCGAGGGTGATTCCGATGCAAAATTAGGTTGCTCTATGGCACATTAAAAGATTTTCCATAACATGAGATGTAGTTATATCAAGTTAAGAGGGGATTATCCACAATAACCATTATTTATTGGACTTTCCCTGGACAGTACCAGCCACTAGACTCATTTAATTTACAAAAATAATCAAGCAGATATTAAAATTCTGTTTTTATAGATGCGTACTCTTACTCTACAGTTCTCTCTATGCTTATACCTATCACTTTGTAAGCAGCTAGAGAACACATGCTGCTGTTTTAATAAAGAACTCTATTTTGTACACAAAAGTCAGAGGTCCACATACTGTATTTCTTCTTTCTTCTGTACTTGGACTAAACAAAATGGAAGCAAGAGGTATTACCGATTCCCTGTGGACTTTTGTCTCATACATGAAGCTTATTAAGTAGAGAGAAACATCATGCAAGCAACTCAGATGACTTTGGATATATATAGTCAAGGCATTGCTTTCTGTCACTATATTATGCAACAGGATAGCGTAAAATATTTAGTGAGAACATTTTAAATTTCAAAAATCACACTCTGATGATTCTTTCAAAAGCTCTAAGGGGTTTCCTTTTTTTTTAAAACAGCAATTTTTTAATTATTCCATGTTTTCTGTAGCAATAACGTATGGAAAATGTGGATATTAAGCATACGTTTTAAGCCACAAAAACAGTAAAAGGACTGAATTGTTTTGAGCACAGTTCGAATGGTGTGCTTGTGTTTTCACCAAGATAAACTGAAAGAGCAATGTTCCCAAACAAGATATACACACAGCCAAAAAAACAAAAGCAGAGCAACAACAAGAACAAAAACAAATAGAGGTTAACATTATTTTGTAACTTTTATTTGCTGGAAATTATGTCATTTCGCAACATGATAAATTTACCAAGAAATCATAGAAGGTTCAAGAACCTTTTCTTGTACTTTTATTCAATAACATGAAATGTAATACATTCCCAGGGGTTTCGTGTGTCCTTACTTTATTTTGTCCAATGAGGAACAAATATAACAGCTTCTCACATTGGGGAACTTTAGTGAAATCTTATTAATTTGCATGCTAAAAAATATGATTATTTAACTTGTTAGTATATCATCTAGGATGGACTGAACAGAAGTATTTTCTCTTTACTGTCTATAAAGATTAGCTTTGATTATACAAGTAATAAAGCCAATGATATTCCAAAGACCCATTTCAACCTATTCCAGAAAAACAATTATTTTTTAAAAGTAAGTTAATCTTAGCTTATGAATGAATGTAAGCTACTAATTGCAAATTAATCTCACGTATTGGGGCACCTGGGTGGCTCAGTCAGTTAAGCATCTGACTTTGGCTCAGGTCATGATCTCATAGCTCATGAGTTCGAGCCCCACGTCAGGCTCTGTGCTGACAGCTCAGAGCCTGGAGCCTGCTTCGGATTCTGTGTCTCCTTCTCTCTCAGCCCTCCCCTGCTCATGCTCTGCCTGTCCCCCCACCTCTCAAAAATAAATAAATGTTTAAAAAGTTTTTTTTTTAATCTCATTTATTTACTTCAAAAGGACCACTAGGACTTCTATTTGTAAATAGTTGTGAACAGTTAAGAGAGGGAGACAGAGAGAAGGATTGATATAGAGAAAGGAGAAAGGCTGGAGACTTGCTAGTCTCACCTGGGTGAACTGAGGTGCTTTCAGAATTTCCAACAAAGACCAAAACGTTTCATTTCCAGTGTCACACTTTTACTTTGTAAAATATAATACAATGCTCTAAATCCACAGTGGGTTTAAGAGGGTTAAGCCTTATTTAAAGAGGCTTCACCAACACAAGCTATTTAAATTGTCCATTTGGTACTCCTGTAGTTTTTAAAGCTCAGGACAATTTTCCAAAGAAGGATTGGGTTGGATGAGAACTTTCCCTTGTCAACTAAAAGAAGGAGAATTGCAGTCGAGGAGGTAGGGAAGGAGACCTTGCCTGGTACCTTGACTAGGACTACATTGCTGGGAAGCACATAGTTGAGGTTCTGGAAAGTGACTTTCTTAAGTCACCCTTGCCATTAATTCCCTTGGAAAGTCTTTGTGTACACTCAAGAGTCCAAGTTTTAAGATCATTGATTTAGAGAATTTCAATAATTTGCAAAAGCCCACAGAGATTAACATGTAGCTTAAACTCCCTGACTGCAGAAACCAAGTTCTTAACCACTGCACTGCAATCCATTCTTTTTTCATTAAAGATAAATTCTACATAGAAACAAATGCCTATTACTTTTTAGTATTTGTAAGTATCACACTGTCTCATCTATATCTCTCATTATAGAATGATGCTATTTTAATTGCTTTGATCTGTAACTATACCTTTTTACTGGGATTTTTTTTTCATTCATATAGTTCTAATTTCTGGAAATTAAATTTAAGCCTCAGGAAATTGTATATCTATTGGAAATATCAAATAAACTTTCTACATTTCAGTTTAGGAAATTTTATAGTAGTGAGGTAATGATGTTTAAAAGCAAATTTCTTGGTGTTTAGATTTATGGTTTGGCTGTTCTGTGCTTCTCTAGTTTATTTTCTGTTCCACTTTATATTAATACAATACTACAACATTATTATAAGATAAATGTTTCAGCTTTATTCATTAGAAAAACATTACAATTTTGTTCTAAAAACATTAATCATAGTAATTGCACTAAATTAATACTGTACACTCAAAATAATCTGTTTGCCTCTGCCAGCTGGAAATCTGTGTCTCACTAGGGAATAACATACAACCACTATAGAGAAACCAAGCTGATGTTCCCCTTCTAGAATATTTTAACTGTGTTTGCACTGTTGACAATGAAGGTTATAATATTTTCTTTGTATTTTCTAAACACTTTGTGGCTTACCACCAATAAATTGTTTTGAGGTATAGAAAATACTGCACTTGCCATTGTGAAGGAAGGTGGAAGGAATGGAAGAAGGAAGGGAAGGAAAGAAGGTGGGATGGAGGGTGGAAGTGAGGGAGGAAAGAAAGGAGGGAACGAAAGAATCGAGACACACAAGTTGTTAGAAAAGACATTTAGACTTGGAAGGGAGCTTAGATATCAACCAGGTTAATTATTTCATTTTCTAGACGGCATATCACCAAACTTGGAACTACAAACGATATGTTCTTTTGAATATTAGAAAAACACCAAATGAATTTTTTCAAAGATATGCCTTCCTTATAGTGAAATAGTCTCTCTTTTATAATGAAGTTTTGATGGCTGCCTGGCTTCTTCATATTTTATTCTCCTCCCTCAGAGTTATTACTAATAATTCTACAACAGTTGGGAAATAGACAATAAAAACTTATGAGCTTCTTGGGCCACAGTGGATATTGTGTATATAATGATGTCACACAGGAAGGGCTATGGTGTCATGGTTCCTGCCAAATAGGGTTACCCACTATAGTTCAGATTGTAACCTGGAAATTATTTTCCCTATCCCAAAGTGAGTAATATAAAAATGTCCCATCTACTGACCCAGAGCTTTGAACACAGGTGCAGGAGGCAGTGATAGAAAGAGATAGTTGCACTGACAGTTTAAGTATAAAGAGAAGCCTTTCCTGGTAACAAATAGCTCATGATCAGTATTTTGCAGAGCTTATTCAGGCAAGGGATCCTCCTTAGCAATTTCACAACTGAGACTGGATGCTCCAATACGTAATCGGAGGCAGAAGATTTGTGCATATAAAGTGCATACTTAATGTTCCCTGACAGAAATTCTCCAGATCATTCACCTTTATCTCCAATGCCATACTTTTGGGTAGTCATTACCAAGAATTCTTGAATAATCAGGGTAGTGCTTATGTTCTCCAGAGTCAGGAGACCTTTCTGGAGTCACTCTTTATCTCCAATTCCATACTTTTGGGTAGTCGTTACCAAGAATTCTTGAATAATTAAGGTAGTGCTTATGTTCTCTAGAGTCAGGATATACCTCATTCTTCTTCCCATTCTTCCATAAAGTTCATTCCTGTGAAAGAAACGCTATCTGCCTTCCAGAGAACCACTAAAAAGGGCGGATGTGGGTAGCAGTCACTACTGTAGATTTCCTTGGGAGGTAGCCCATTTTAGGATGGCACAGAAATCATTTGCAATCAGATATTACACATTTCTTGTTTAGGTTTCTTCACTACTGCAAATCATCACCAGTTTACTTTCTCCCCAGTGTCAAAGAAAAATTATGCCAGAGCGTTAAACAGTCAAGAAAGAATTTTTTCAAGATGATCGAACTAGGAGATTGAACTCTGCCTATACTAAAGGTGGGAGGACTCAACTTTTGAAACAGAAGGTGGGAAAGTTTCAAGCACTAGGTGGTGCTAGTGGGAAGGCACCAGGGGTCTTCAGGAGGTTGGTTGGCCAGGTGTGCTTAGGCCACCTGTGTTTATTTTACTAATTGGCTAATTTCTGCTTATCAGAGTTAGGCTCCTACTCTCCCATAAAGGCTGGGAAATCGGAACTCTATCTTTCTAAAAGGATTATATTTCAGAGGCTTGCCTTCCAGCTTCTTAAGAAAGATGTATCTGGTTGGTTAAACTGGTATAGCCTGGGAGGAGATTTACATTTCAAAGGAACAGGGGAAAAAATGTATAATTGGAAGTTTTCTAAAGGAAATACTGTAAGAAAAGTGAGGTCAGGGGCCTACAGTCCGGGAGGAAGCCTGTCTAAAGTTTAGTTAAGCTGCATAGAACAGTAAAGCCATTTTGTAATCAATGTTTTAGCCTCCAGTTTTTTGCTCAGGTATTTTCTCTTTCTACAATTTTCACATATTTTTTTTTTAGTACACATAACTCCTTCTTTTTTTTAATGTGTTCAGAAACTCCCAGTTCCTCTTTTTTTAATATGCAGAAAAACATTAGTTTTCTCTTTTCTCCTTTCCTTTCAGAAGATAGCATATTCAGGATGTGTAGAGTGAGGAAATTTTCACCTTTCACACCTCAGGGGCCCTTTTCCTGAGCAAAGCATCATTCATATTGATGTGAATTGTGTCAGTTCTCTGTATATAAAGTCTTCTGCAGTCGGTTCTGTATTCAAACAATATATAGTTTCTCATCACAAGAAAAGAATGCTCAAGATTTGAATGGAACTAACGTGAAACCAGAAAGCAGAGTTCAAATATGCTCCCAAACCTGCCCACAGGGCAAGTGAGTTTTGTTGCTCTGTATTTGTGCCTTTAGTAAATGCAGAGGTGCCATAGGAAAAGGTAAATAACTGTCATATCCTTGCTTCTGGGCATGTTCTTCCTTATTCATGTAATGTGGGTTTTACACTAATTTCTCAGAAATATACGTTTATGTGCCATCCCTTTACTTACAAAGCATCCGTTAAACTGATTACTAAGTGTGTGCATTTTAGTATTTCAAGTCTGAGACTTTTTATTCTTTTCCAACTCCACACTGCTATTTTTATGAAGCCGCAAAAGCACACCCCTCTCAAAGGAGAGTTAATGGACTAGTTTTGCCTGTTTTCTAGTTCAGAAGGTATTCCCCATGGGGGGAAAAATCATAGTTTCATTAACCATTGCTGGAGTACTTTCCTGCTTTAAAATGCTGCCTTGAGGCTTTTAGTGGGTGTCTGTGAAGAAAAGTGACAGAGGATTTGATGCCATAGGTCCGACCTTCACTTCATGGGCATGGCTGCTGCTCATTACAGAATATCCTTGTGCACTAGGTGAGGAATTTCCTCTCCTCCCAGAGGGCTCTCATGTAGGGGTAATAATGGGTCTTGATTTTTCACTTCTTTTATTAAACCGGCAGATTGATATCTGGAAGGAGACTTTGACAATCTAATGAATGATGTGTTACAATTATGTTGAAACCACTGGTCCCATGTTACCTGTTCATCAGTCACCCTGTTACCATAAAACTTGTCAAAGTTGAGATGCAGATGGTATGGAATAGACTGTTTCAGAGTCTATATTCGTCAAAAATTATATCAGCAGCTGGAAGAATGCATTTGGAATGGCAAACTTCTTGGTTTCTTTGTTTGAAAAGAAGATCCTATATCTATGTACGCTATCCACACAGATGGGTCTCAGTACTACCTTCTGATTCTTAGGTTGATCATTTAAGTCTTTTGTTTTGATGGCCTTTTCTGTTTTTATAAACTTGGGATGACTATCCCAAAATACATCAAAATGTAATGATTGAGAAAGCAATGGTTGTGGTTGTGAAGAAAGAATAATGATAAAGGAGCCATGAGCTTTCAGATACTAAGTAGTTATCTTCAAGCACAGTAGGTAATACACTGTGTTAACAGTACAAGGATCAGTGGATCACTGAGGAAAAGAAATATAGAAACAAACCCTATATCTAAGGGTTTAAAGGAGTAAATAGAGAAATTATGTGAGAAAATAAATCAAGTTGGAATCACATCTTACATTTTTCAGTACAATAAATGCTAAAAGACAAGTCAAGTTGAAGTCATTAGATAAAACTATAAATGAAAAACAAAAAAAAGTTGATGTATTTGTAAACCTAAGTGAGGAATTCCTAAGGATAAATACAGTGAAGGTATTAATAAATAATGTATGATATATTTGGCATCCCTCCAAACAACAAAATCACCACTGGTATTAAAATATCAGAGATGCATAAAGAGAAATATTTGCGAGGCACCTGGGTTGCTCGGTTGTAGAGTGTCTGACTTCAGCTCAGATCATGATCTCCCAGTTTGTGATTTCAAACCCAGCACTGGCTCTGTGCTGATAGCTCAAGAACCTGGAGCCCATTTCAGATTCTGTGTCTGCCTTTATTTCTGCCCCTCACGACCATTCACACTCTGTCTCTCTCTCAAAAATAAAAAAATTAAAAAATTTTTAAATTTTTTAAAGAAAAATATTGCTATAATTATGATTAAAACTTAACATATGTAATATATACAGTACTTATAAATTAGATATAAATAAAACTCAAATTCACTGATCAAACTGATAATCCTGAAAGATAATTCAGAGGAGAAATACAAATGACTGATAAATGTACAAAAAAAACATGTTAGTAATTAAAGAATTAAAAATTTATCTGATAATGAGATTTTTTAAAAAGATGATACAATTTGCAATATATACAATGGAATGTTACTCAGCCGTGCCATTTACAATGACCTGGATGGAGCTAGAGAGTATTATGCTAAGTGAAATAAGTCAGTCAAAGAAATAGAAATACCATATGATTTCTTTCACTCATGTGGAATTTAAGAAACAAAACAAATAGATATGGGGGGCGGGTAAGAGAGAGGCAAACCATAAAACAGACTCTTAACTATAGAGAACAAACCTAGGGTTGCTGGAAAGGAGGTGAGGAAGGGGGGATGGGTTAAATGGGTGATGAGTATTAAGGAGGGCATTTGTGATAAGCACTGGATATTGTGTGTAAATGATGAGTCACTAAATTCTACATCTGAAACCAATATTACACTGTATGTTAACTAACTGGATTTTTTAAAAAAAATTTTAAATGCTTATTTATTTTTGAGAGAGAGAGTGCAAGCAGAGAGAGAGGGAGACACAGAATCTGAAGCAACCTTCAGGCTCTGAGCTGTCAGCACAGAGCCCAACAGGGGGCTCGAACTCACAAACCGTGAGATCATGGCCTGAGCTGAAGCCGATGCTTAACTGACTGAGCCACCCAGGCGCCCCTTAACTAACTGAATTTAAGCAAAAACTTGAAACTACAAAAAAAAAAAAAATTAAAACATTAAAAGATGATAAAATTTGGAAAATGTTTTAAAATGATATAAATATGCTCTTTGGAGGATTATGGGATTGTGGCTCTCAATCTTGTCAGCCTAAATCATTCATCTTATAATAAATTATAATGGCCCTTTGACAATTTTGAAATGAAATTCATAAGTAGAATAAAGTACTAAATGAAAAAGTTCCAGACAAAAGTGGGAGTACAGTACCCTATCTGGACTCTAAAGAAGAAAAAGGTGTTACTCAAATGTATGAATAATGCTGAATACCAAATAACTGATTTATGGGATCTGTCACTAAGATACTTGGTGACTGTTTTTGAGGAAGAATGCTGTGAATTGATAAAACTCCTGGTAGTCCTTTTGAAAAGTTGCTGATAAACTCATTTGGCTGAATAGCCATTCCTCTTGTTCATGTTTCATTTGTTGTACAGTAATGACACTGGAAAAGGATGTCTTTTAATGCAATTATTTTTTAGGTTGTTAAACACAGATAAACCTTTTGTATTCAGTTTCAGTAATTTTATGCAAGCAGAAATGCATATTATCATCCAGGATGTTCCTCCCATTGAACTTAAAATTTGCTTGACTGCAGTTGTTGTTACACAGCTAATTTTCAAAAATCTTTTGCCATCTCATCAATTTCTTTCAAAAGAGTATCTTTGCTGAATGAAATAGAAGAGATGATTTCATTTGGATTTCTTTCCACCAATGGGCAGCTGCTAAAGATTAATTATTTTGTAAGATCGCATGGCCAATCACGCTTTGTGATATTGGCACTATTCTGTAAGAAATGAAACCTTTATTCTACCATAAATGTTTTTAAAAATTTGTACTTTTTATAAAAATTGCTGTGACAGCATTATGAGTTTTAAAGTCCCCTTTGAATCTTGTATGATGTGTCTTTGACAATTCTGTAAACTTATTGCTTTGTAAGATACTCCGTTTATCATTTGATTTCATTGGTCTGTCAGAAATGTGCAAAATAATAATTGAGTTTTTAATCCAATCATACTATCTTTTAATTGGAGTACTTAGGTCATTTACACTTACTCTAATGTTTGCTGTTTTGTTTACTACCAATATTATTATTATTTATTAATTATTTTGGTTTGCTATGCCTCTCTTTATGTTTGTTCTATTTCTCCTTGCCAACTTCTTTTGTATTATTTTAATTTTCTTAGTATTTTCATTTATATTTTCATTTTATATTATATTTTATATTTTGAGTTTCCTTGCTCTGCTATGCATGTACTATAGTGTGGGAACAGAGAAACAAGAAAAGCAACAGGAATTTGCCTAAGATTCTTTGAACCATAGTTTTTCTGGTCAGAGAGGATTCTCTCCCTCTTAGAGTTTTCCGTAACTACTCACTATGAAGGCCATGACTTTGCTGTCACTGCTGCCATGATGCTGCCAAGGTGTTAGGGTGGTAAGGAAGGGGAAAAAAAATCAACAGAAGATTTCCTTCTTTCTCCCTGACTCACTGAGAATCCCTTTCCTGTTGCTTGGACCAGAAACAGAGCTTTCCTTAAAACTTTTTTTATCTGCATTTAGGGCACATGTCTGGGTTTTAAGCTACCTTTGGCGGAGAAAAATAAATAAATAAACTTACTTCCATTTCAAGGGAACTTGAAAAATTCTGATCTCTATTTCCCTTCCAGCTGCTACCATTTACTTTTCAGGGTTCTCAAGTAGCTGTTCCATGCATTCTGTCTGGGATTTATAGTTGTATTCGATGAGAAAAACAGGGTGTGGTATGTGTATTCCGTTTTCTCAGAACCAGAACTCTTCAAAGGACTTCTTTTGTTGTTTTAACAAACTGTCTTTATGACATATAAGACTTATAAAAATACCATATTTTTTCAATTTCATATACTTTATTAACATTTTTCATCACTTTTTAAAGTGTAGGCAGTCAACAAAATAATAAATAAATTTTGATTTTCATGGCATAAATACTCTCACCATAGCCAATTTCAGGCTACCAACACTACGTCACTGGATGTAAAATTGGAAAGGCATGTGCAGTAAGTAGCACACCAGAAATTGTATTTCTGTCCTGCAGATACAATAGATACAAATAACCTCAAGATAATAGGAAAATAATTAGTGATGTGTTTGAGTATCTATTACTTTTAATTTTTAATATAATTTATTTAATTATAAATTTATAAAATTTATATTTTATTTAGTTTTATTCTATTTTACTTTATTTTATTTTATTTTATTTTATTTTATTTTATTTTATTTTATTTTATTTAAATCCAAGTTAGTTAACGTATAGTGTAATAATGATTTCAGGAATAGAATTCAGTGATTCATCACTTACATATAACACCCAGTGCTCATCCCAACAAGTTCCTTCCTTAATGGCCATCATCCCTTTAGCCCATCCCCCCACCCAACACCCCACCAGCAACCCTCAGTTTGTTCTCTGTGTTTAAGAGTCTCTTAGGGTTTGTCTCCCTTCCTGTTTTTATGTTATTTTTGCTTCCCTTCCAAGTGTCTTTATCACATGTAAGACTTATAAAAATGCCATATTTTTTTTAAGGATAAAGAAAATAGCACCTGCTGAGAAAATATTATACTTCAATAAACCGTAAATTGGAAGTTGTGTAGGATTTCTTTTTGAAGAGGGGCAGACTGATATAATAACTAAGATCATGGTGTCTTTGATCAGACTAATTGATATACCTTTTGTGCACAACCACTCTCTCTCTTAGTTTCTAAATGTGTAAAATTGGATACTTATAATACAACTAGGCACTGTTATAAAAATACATTAGAAAATACATGTGAAAGGATATAGAACAGTGCTAAGCAAATAGTAAGCATTATATAAGTGATAGCAGTTATTAGTGTACAGTTTATATAGTGCATATTACAATCCTGAAACTAAATAGAGAGTACACTCAAATAGAAAACAATCATCGAAACTCTACATTGTGAGTGTGATAGCACAGAGTCAGCAATTCCCTACATTCTCAAACATTAGAAGAGGAAATTGCTAAACTTAAAAAATGGAAGAAGATTATATAAGAACCTAATATAATTTTTAGGCACATTATGATAAAATGTGTAATTTAAAACTGTATTTTATGTTTGTGAAATCTTTGATGAAGTGGTATTTCTTCCTATTGCTCAAATTTGCTTAAATGATAAAACCTGCACCTGTTTGAAGTAGTTTCTTCCATAGAAAATAATTACCATAAATTGCAATTAAAATTAACACTGCTATATCATCATTATATCTATGATTATTGTTGAATTATGTTCTTTCTTTACTTTTTTACATTAAAATGATGAACATAATTGAGAATCTACTTTTTGCTAAGATCTATGCTAAGCTCTGATTGAGAATTTAAATTCTACTCAAAATTCAACTCAAAATATTTAGGCACTGACACTGTAACAACTTTCCCGTTTAATTGTTTTCTTTTTAGCACTCTTCTTTATCTAAGGTATATAATATACTGTGTATTTTACTTTTTTGTAATTTTATTGTTTTCCCCACAAGGATATAATCTGCGTGCGTAAGGGGATTTCTGTTTTATTCACTACTCTACCATCTTCATTTTGATAAGTGCCTAGTATATATTAGGAGCTCAATGGATTTGGGGAATAAATAGTTTAATGAACATATATGATTTTGCTTCTCAGTATGTATAATGATTATGAAAGATCAACTATATATTCATTGACTTAATAATAACTAACATTGGTGCATTCAGACTGTAAAGAACAATACTTAAGGGGAGGCAGTATGATGTAGTACTTTGTGAGAGCAGATCAGAGTTCACATCCTTGCTCTGATACTCATTAGTTCTCTAACCCTGAGAAAATTATTTCCTGTCACTCAGTTTCTTAACCTGCATAACCAGTGATGTTAAAAAACACTCCTTGTTTTAAGGAGTAAGTGAGTGAATGCATTCACAGCTCCTTAACAGTGCCTGGTACACAAGGGAAGGGACATTTAAAAAAGGTTAACATTTATATATGATATTATTAGTTACTCAAAGTACTCTGCATAGTAAATAGAACAGGCATTCTTTGTATTATTGATTTGTTACTTATTATCATTTAGCACTCCTTTTTTTCAGATGAAGAGAAAGATTTAAACTACAGAGGTAATAATTGATCAAAGTGGGATTTGGAACCATGTTTCTCTAAATTTATAACCATGTTAATTCTTTTGTGTTGGACCATCTTCAGATATTCACTGAGTGTCAGTATAGAGCATAGTAATGTGTTTGGCACTGTGGAGGATATAAGATAAGATCCTGGTACATTGATATTCATCTTGTCATATTTATACTGACAAACCAACAACGATAATAATCCAAGTGTCTGATAAAGTTGTCTGAAACACTTGAATGCTCATGAACATTGTTAGATGCAGATAAAATATCGGTAATTGAGCATGGAAATCTGTTTACAAAGGATTTTTCCAGGAAGTAGGCTTGGAGTGCTGGGGGGGGTGTGGTAGATACAGGGATGCACCCTTGAGACCCTCTTTAAGAAAGCACTCCTTTGCCTTGGCTTAACGGAGTGCAGTCAGATCACAGCCAGCCCTTAAGGGTTGCCTCTGCTGCAGAAAACTGCCTTGCTCCTTCGTGCTTTTCCTCAGGGAGGCCCACATCCAGTGACTGAGGTGGAGATGAAAAGGCAGACTTTGACTCCATTCAGTACAAACCTGAGGAGCCATTTTTAATCCTGAGCTCCCTGTAGAGTTGCCCTTGAAGTTTGACTTCTCCCCACCCAGTTCTCCTTCTCCTTCCTCCCACAGGTGTTGTTCCCAAGGATGCTTTTTAGTAAACACCCTGCATTAACTGCCTCTAGTCTCTTTCTTGGAGTCTAATTTCCAGACACCCCAACCTGTGACAGGGAAGAGGAAAGAGGGCGTTGCTGGCAGCCTCGCCCTTATTCCTAGTCAGAAAATCACATGATTTTTTGTTAGATAAATTGAACCATCTCTCTGGGGAAAACTTGTAACACTCTTGGAAGTTGAATAATGCTCTCTGTATAGCCCTCTGCGTCCTGGGACTTTAGGATCCAGAATCTTAAAGTCCAGAAGTCCCTTATGTTTTAACCTAAAAATGAAATATTTTAGCAGGCATGCTGATAATCCAGTTATCTCTACAGAGACCTTGGTCAGTCTTCTATTCTTAGGAAAGACTAGCAGAAAATAAACTTCAAGTAATACACGTGCCTCATTTAGGGAAATAAAAAAAAAAAGAATCAGAGTTACTAGGGCACATTAGGCTATCACAGTATTAACACAAAATTTAGATAAGCTAATGCTTAGTTACTAGATTTAATTATACCAGGTAAAATCCATATGCTCGGTTTCTAGTACTTGGTGCTGTTGAAGACTATAGCAAAAACTCTAGTGCATAGGTAGAGAGAGGGGGTGTTTGGAGGAAAACTTCATCTTCACTGAGATGACATATAGTATGGACCAATGCTTCAGATTCAATGACTTGTGATCTTACATTGTGATAGATCTTGTTGACCTTGTGTATTCCCTATATCCGGAGATGAAACTTAGCCATCTGTGAGATCCTTTTTATTACGGGCAATACAGACTATGAGCCTTTCTTGAAAAGTTTACAAATTTGCAACAGTGGAAACCTTGAGAATTTTCTTTTTCTTTCTTTTTCCTCTAGAAAAGGTTCATCAGAACCTCTAATTGAGGTGCCTGGTTGGCTCAGTCAGTTAAGTGTCCAAATTCAGCTTAGGTCATGATATTGTGGTTAACGAGTTCAAGCCCTGTGTCAGGCTCTGTGCTGACAGCTCAGAGCCTAGAGCTTGCTTCAGATTCTGTGTCTCCCTGTCTCTCTCTGCCCCTCCCCTGTTCATGCTCTGTCTCTCTCTCTCTCTCAAAAATAAATAAACATTTAGAAAAACAAAAAACAAAATAAAACAAAAAACTAACCATTTTCTCTATAAATCTCAATTTTCCTTAAACTGTTGTGTTGTGTTTGCTTTGGGAGCTGACTAATGACAATTTCTTGTGAGCAAGTGTTTTTAGTACAAAATGCTGTTTCCACTGCCTCTTGGTATGGAATTTTTAAGTTAATGAAATGTGTCTCCTAGGGAAGGATTCCCTTCACATTTTTTTTATTTCTACACCCATCAGGAGAATCACTCTTAGCAGAATCTTCACCTGAAGCTATATTTATTGTTTCTGGACATGTAGTAAAGATGAAAGCTTCTGCCAAAATTCCTGTATCTCATCATCTATTTTTTTTTATAAACATTGTATTTGGAATAATTTTAGATTTACAGAGAAGTTGCAAAAATAGTGCAGAGAGTTTCTGTATACTCCTCACCCAGTTTACTTCACTGTTATTTTATATTATTTTGGTACATTTGTCAAAAATAAGAAACTCATGTTGATACATTGTTATTATTTTTAAACTCCAGACTTTATTTGAGTGTCACCACTTTTGCACTGGTGTCCTTTTCGTCTTCCAGGAATCCATCCAGGGTACACACTGATATTAATTGTCATGTTTCCCCATTCTCCTCTGTGACAGTTCCTTAATTTTTCCTTGACCTTGACAGTTTTGAGGAATCTGGTCAGGTATTTGGAAGAATATTCTGGGGTTTCTACAATTTGGGGTTGCGTTGTTGTTTTTCCATATTTGGTTAAAGTGGTTCCTGTCGGACTCCTCCACTATAAAGTTACTCTCTTCTGTCCTTCTTGAAACAAAATCTCTATGCACAGCCCACACTTCAGAGGTGGGAGTTTTGTTCTAATTCCTGAAAAGGGCAGGGGGTAGGGGGAGACTATCTATATATATATTGTGTGGAATTCTTAAGGAAGAGTTTTCTCCTTCCTCTGCCAGTTTATTTACTTATTCGATCATTTACTCATATCATGATGAATGCACATATATTTACATTGTATTTTATGTTAACATTTAGTTTGTAAATTGTTTTAGCTTTTGCTAATGGGAGTTTCTTTCAGGTTGGCTACTATATCTTTTGGAAATGTCGCCATCTTTTGTGTTTTTTGAGCCATTCTAACTTCCTGATACCGCAAAATGCCATGGGTTCATCTCATGTTATTTCTGCTTCATTTTTCCCAGGTAGCTTTTCTTTCCTTTATTGGAACGTGGCACTTAGACAGCAGGGTCTGAGCAATGGGTGTGCTTGTTGTTACTAGGACGCCCTTGCTCCTTGTCTTGTCAGCACACAGAGCTGGGTAACATATGTCTGTGCACTAACCCAGGGATTAATTATTTATTAAAATAAATTTATTCAAATAAATTAATAAAATAAATGTACAGACTTATTAAAATAAATCTGTATATGCTAAACATATAGCATCTGTAGATGCTAAACATCTATTTATGCTAATGTCTCTGACTCCAATGCAATACCACAGGGTCATTTTGATCTTTAGTACTTATCTTTGTTTTCCCTCTCTGACAGTGAGAAACCCAGTTCCCTGTCTCCAATATCCATTTACTTATTTGGTCAACCCCAGTATGCACGTAAGTTAAGTTTCAGAATTGTTAATCTTCACCCGGAGAGAAAGAAATTTGTGGAGTATAGTGTTGTATACTTCTTTTGTCTCTAGTCTTACAGTTTCCAGTGATAATATCATTTACCAAAGTTACTTAGGTCAGCTCCTTTTTTTTTTTTTTTTTACAAGTTTTTATTTAAATTCCAGTTACTTAACATACAGTATAATATTAGTTTCAGGTGTGTAGAATTAGTGGTTTGTCCCTTACATACAACATCCAGTGCTCATCAGAACAGGTGTACTCCTCAATCCCCATCACCTATATAACCCATACCCCTCATCCACCTTCCTCCAGCAACCCTCAGTTTCTTCTCCTGGTTTGCCTCTTTTTCCCCCACCATGTTCATCTGATTTGTTTCTTAAATTCTACATATGAGTGAAATGATAAGGTATTTATCCTTCTCTGACTGACTTAGCATAATACTCTCTAGCTCCTTCCACATTGTTACAAATGGCATGATTTCATTCTTCTTTTTTTTTTTTTTTTAAATTTTTTTTTTCAACGTTTTTTTTTTTTAATTTATTTTTGGGACAGAGAGAGACAGAGCATGAACGGGGGAGGGGCAGAGAGAGAGGGAGACACAGAATCGGAAACAGGCTCCAGGCTCTGAGCCATCGGCCCAGAGCCTGACGCGGGGCTCGAACTCACGGACCGCGAGATCGTGACCTGGCTGAAGTCGGACGCTCAACCGACTGCGCCACCCAGGCGCCCCGATTTCATTCTTCTTTATGGCTGGGTAATAGTATATATATACTATTTCTTTCTATTTTTTTTAATTGAGAGAGACAGAGAAAAAATGAGTGGGGGAAGGGCAGGGGGAGAGAGAGAAAGAGAGAAAGAGAGGGAGAGAGAGAATCCCAGGCTCGAACTCATGAACTGTGAGATCATGACCTGAGCCAAAACCAAGAGTCTGACACTTAACCAGCTGAGCCACAATTTCTTTATCCATTCATCAGTTGTAGGACATTTGGCCTGTTTCCATAATTTGGCTATTGTTCATAATGCTGCTGTAAACATCAGGGTGCATGTATCCCTTTGAATCAGTATTTTTGTATCCTTTGGGTAAATACCTAGCATTACAATTAGGTCAGCTCCTTTTTTACCCTCACTTCCTTCAGCACAGTTGTGTCTTATGTTCATAATATAATTAATTTACCACAGTCTTCATCCCATCCTGGGATCCCCAACATACTTGCTGATTTTTTTAAAATTTTGCATACATTAAAACACACTCTTTGTGATGTACAGTTTTGTTTGTTTGTTATTTAAATGGACACTTAAAAAGATTTATTGTGATAAGGACATTTAACATGAGATTTACCCTCTTAACAGATTTTTTTTAATAATTAAAAAAATTTTAATGTTTATTTTTGAGAGAGAGAGAGAGAGAGAAAGAGAGAGAGACCGAGTGTGAGCGGAAGAGGGGTAGAGAGAGAGAGGGAGACACAGAATCTGAAGCAGAATCCAGGCTCTGAGCTGTCAGCACAGAGCCCAACATGGGACTTGAACTCATGAATCGCACACGAGATCATGACCTGAGCTGAAGTCCGACACTTAACTGACCAAGTCATGCAGGCCAGCCCACTCTTGAAAGATTTTTAAGTGTACAATACAGTGTTGTCTGTAGGCACACTGTTGTGCAGTGTATGTCTAAAACTGACTCATCTTGTATAATTTAAATTTCATATCCATTGATCAGCAACTGCCCATTTCCCCTCCCCCACTCCCTGGCAACACATTTCTATTTGTTGCTTTCCTGAGTTTTACTAATTTATAGACCCTATATGAGTGGAATCGTGCAATATCTGTGATTGGCTTATTTCACTTAGCATATTGTCCTCCAGGCTCATCAGTGTTGTTATGTATTACAGGATTTTCTTCTTTATTAAGACTGAATAATATTCCAAATGCTTGCATGTACCACATTTTTTGGTCCATTAATCCATTGATGGATAGTCCCCCCCCATATTTTAGCTATTGTGAATGGTGCTCCAGTGAACATAGGAGTAAAGATATCTCTTTGAGATTCAGGTCTTTTCAACATATAACCACAAGTGGAATTGCTGAAAATTTATGGAAAATTCCTGTGTGCTCATAGGCATAGCTAGGAATTTTTTTGTTTGTTGCACATATGATACAAAAGTGTGGCAGAAAAATATGGAACAGTTCATGAATCATAACTGCAAATTAATTATCTCAAGGAAGAGTACATCTCGAATATTAAGTATTATTATGATTGTTTTCTGAGACTTGTTTATATTTCTGTTCCAATTAATGAATTCTGAACTTTCAGTAGAATTTCCAAATGTCTTCTTTTTATTTTCTATAATATTAACTTAGAGTATAATGAAGGCTATCAACTGAATAAAACTTTAAATATGACTGTCCTCCAATATTTATATATAAAATAGTGTATATATTAAGATAGTAATATAATAGTGTGTCTATTAAAGTAATATATAAAAATAGTATATGTAAACAGTATAGATAAAAATAGTATAAAGGTATAAAAATACTATAAGTAAAGGTATATATGAATAATTTATATACAAGATAGCATGTATGTAACATTTAGTAATTTAAAAATATTTTTGGAGGAACCTCCATATTTTTATACATCGATACATATTTATATACACAGATATAAAAATAGTATGCGGATATAAAAATAGTATATATAAAATAGCATATATACAAAAGTAGTATATATATATATGTATATATAGTATATCATATGGTAATTATTTTTAAAATCTTTTGAGGAACCTCTGCACTGCTTTTTTTTTTTTTTTAGCATTTTTATTTATTTTTGAGAGACAGAGAGAGACAGAGCGTGAGCAGGGGAGGGGAAGAGAGAGAGGGAGAATCCAAAGCAGGCTCCAGGCTCTGAGCCATGACCACAGAGCCTGATGCAGGGCTCTAACTCACAAACCGTGAGATCATGACCTGAGCTGAAGTCAGACGCTTAACCGACTGAGCCACGCAGGTGCCTCACCTCTGCACTGTTTTGTGTCGTGGCTACATGATTTTACATTCCCACCAACAGTGTACAAAGGTTTCAGTTTCTCCACAACCTTGCCAACACTTACTATCCTTTGTAAGGTTTTTTTTTTTATTGTTGTTTGATAATGGCCATTCTACCAGGTGTGAAGTGATAATCATCTCGTGGTTTTGATTTGCATTTTCCTGTTGATTAATGATATTGAGCATCTTTTCATGTACCTGGAGGTCATCTGTGTATCTTCTTTGGAGAAATGTCTATTCAAGTCCTTACCCCATTTTTTTTTTTAATTCAGTTACTTTTTTTCTTTTTTGTTTTGCTATCAAATTATAGAAGTTCCTTAAATATTTTGGAGATTATCCCCTTATCAGATAAATGGCTTGCAGATATTTTCTCCTATTCCATCTGTTTATGGGTTTGACAATGGATTGAATCAGGAGTCTACTACCACAGTATGGTATAGACTGGTCCTTCACCCGGGAAGTTTCTCTAAATGTCTCCTTTGTCATTAACCTCTCCCCTCTTTCTTGATTCCTGACAAGCACTGATCTCAACATCTTTTAAATGTTCAAGGCCCTGACTGTCTTACTATGCTTAATGAATATGGCAGTTTCAATTTCTGAAGTATCACCCCACAGTTTTTACATTTACAGAGCTATCTTAAGACTCTGTGTGTGTGTGTTTGTGTGTATTTGTTTGTGTGTGTGTGTGTGTGTGTGTGTGTGTGTGTGTGTGTCTAAATCCTCATTGAGATGGCATTTTGAGGTAAGGCCTTTGGGAATTGATTAGGTCCTGAGGGTGGGATCCTCATGAATGGGATTTGTGTCTTTATAAAAGCGACTGTAGAGAGCATTGTGTTCCTTCTGCCATGTGAGAAACAGTGGGAGGACTGCCAGCAATGAATCAGGAAGGGGTCTCTCACCAGATACCAAATGCCAGTGCCTCCATCTTGGATTTCTTGGCCTCCAGAACTGTGAGAAATAAATGTTTGCTGTTTAAGTCATCTAGTCTGTGGTATTTGTGTTCTAGCAGCTCTAACAGACTAAGATAGGAGGAACTGTCCTTAGCATATTGTTTCCCTTCCAGACTTGCCTGTGCGGTAAGTCATTCTTCATATGGTGAGAAGTTAGGGGAAGGAGAGAGATCAATGTTTTAGGGAAGGTCTTTCCAAATGCAAGCACCGGAGAGTAAATATTCCCCCAATAGTGCTGTTTATTTGCTTTCAACTTTTTAAAAAATTTTTTAAAGTTTATTTATTTTGAGAAAGATAAAGACAGCACAACGGGGAGGGGCAAAGAGAGAGGGAGAGAGAGAGAATCCCAAGCAGGCTCCGCACTGTCGGCACAGAGCCTGAAGCAGGGCCCAAATCCACAAAGCCATGAAATCATGACCTGGGCTGAAACCAAGAGTCAGATGCTTAACCCACTGAGCCACCCAGATGCCCCGTATTTGCTTTCAACTTTTGAGGTGACCTCAGCCAAAATATAGAGTACTTAACAATGTGATGAGAGAAGAGAATGTAAATATTATCTTTCAATTATGGCAATTTAAAAATAAAGGTGGAGCTAAAAATATGGCAGATAGGATAGGATGAGTAAACTATGTCAAAGGAATGAGGCACATTGTTTTCATAATGAACATATAGAGGTCAACCAAACAAAAGATTTAGGTAGAGTTGAGAGAGAACGGGCATTTAAAATACCAGCTTTGGGAAGGGAGAGGGGATTGTGTGAGTTAAATCCTTTTCTTTAAAAAGACTTAAAATGACACAGTAACAAATAAAAATTTATGTTGGTTATTAAAGTTAAGGAGCTAACTACCAAAAGAAACTCAAAGCAGAGACAATTAAAAATAGTTACCACAGGGAAACAAGCCTTGCGTTTGCGAGGTGTAGGACATATTATAAAGCCGTCTGTAAAATTTTATTTCTGCCATGTGCATTTATGACTTGGATAAAAATTGGAAATGGAAAAAGCAATTGGTTCAGATTGGTGTAACATGTGATTTCAGTATTGTAAAAATTTCCTATCTCTAATTTTATGACCATACACTGAAAGGAATTTTTTTTATAAAAATATCATAAAATAATGGGCAAGAGTGAGATTCTGACATTTAAAATAAACTATGAGTTACTGACATCTTAAAAAAATAACATTTATTAAGTTCCAAGAGTTGTTTTTGCTTACTCTGAATCTCAAATTTTTCTTATTTCCTTTATTTTTCTGTGAATTTTGTTTTAACAGTATTTTTATCTATTGTATACCAGGGTTAAGTATTGAAAAATATATATATTTGTTTAAATCTGGCATCATATGTGGCTACTTTTTTTTTTTAATAAATAAAAGTATTTTTTAAAGTACTTTAGAAAAGCTTAAAGAACACTTATATGCAGCTTTGGCCTTAACCTTATGGATAAGAGCTTCAAATTAGAGTTTTACTGGAAAAACTCGCAGCGTTCCTGGAAGGCCTCTTCATTTTGTTATTTCAGTGAATCAGAAGAACAAAAAGTACTTTAGTTACTTCTTATTTTATTAGCTTAATTGTTAGAGTAGACTAACAGACTGCCTTGAGCGAATTTCTCTTCTGAAGAACAGGACACTTGACAAAGTGAGACTGTTCTTGGTCAAAAGCAAACGGTTATTATTTCCTATCTTAGAGGTGTGACTGCTCTCTCCAACATTTCTGAACCTTCTGAGTAAAAATGGATAACACCCTACTTACACCATCTGAGCAGCAGCCACGGCAAGCTGGCTATTGAAATGTAACTACTGATTCTGTTTTTGTTGTTTCTGTCATTGTTTTGTTTGTATTAAAAGAGTTGTGTTTGATTCACCCATTAGGTACTCAGAATCTAAGGTCACTGACCATTAAATACTTGTGTATGAAAATCAAGTTGTTGAAAGTTGCTATAGAGTCTCCTAAATCATTATTCATATGGCAATTGTCTAATTAAGAAGAAATAGGACTGTCTGACCTGATCTCACGGCACCAAGAATAAGAATTTCCAAATGGCCATAGAAAGCGAATGATCTGATCCTAACTAATCTCAGGTTTATGGGTTTGGGGGCCCCCAAAACACATTACCTGTGGGTTTAGGCCCCCAAAGTATAGTTTTATTTGTAACAGTAAAAATGGAATTTGTGAGAGTTGACATTTTCTGGAAAATTTTATGAGGTAACTCCAGTTGGGTATCTTGATATTGCATAAGTTTTATCTATTATCTGCATTACACGTTCTTCATTATGTATATTTTACAAGCCTAAAAATTCTGGCTATATGGTTTGAGGGGATATATCTGATCCCAAAAGAAAAGTCTATTAAAGTTTTTAAATATCCCACATCTTCTTAGAGATGTAAATAGAAACACTGATTTCAATAGTGCTAGATCTCATATTAAGTGAAGTGAACCAATAGAGAAACAATTATCAGAAGTGAACCCAATTGTTTTTCTAAATACATTCCTCCAGCAATTATGTCAGGGGAACTTTCTCTTAATATTGGTGATTTAAAAAAATTGCTCAACCATCTTAATTCCAAAAATTTGAAGATCGAATATAGCTATATAAAACTACAACTATATTACTGATGGAGTTACACATTGGCCTGTTTAAAACTTAGAACAGCATTACCTTGGGGCGGCTGGGTGACTCAGCCAGTTAAGCCTCTGACTTCAGCTCAGGCCATGATCTCACAGTTTCTGCATTCGAGCCCCTTGTCAGGCTCTGTGCTGTTGGCTCAGAGCCTGGAACCTGCTTCAGATTCTGTGTCTCTCACTCTCTTCCCCTCCCCACTCATCCCCTGTCTCTCTCTGTCTCTCAAAAACAAAGAAACAAACAAACAAAAAGAGCAGCATTACCTTATCTAATGAGTGTATCAGAGTATACCAGATTAGTTTTCAGCTGCAAAATTGGCTTATGCTATATCAGTGTGCTGACAGAATTTTAGACTATTCAGCCAATATGACTTCCGTGCTTTTGTTTATAATAAGAGAACACCAAAGTATAGATTTGCTGCTTCTCTCATTCTCACACATTGCACCTGGGCAAGGACATCGGTTGTTTCGGCCACTGAACATTTTTCGGAGACTGTTTACATTTTGATAGTTTCTCAGAATGCACTTTGGATCTTCAGGCAAACAAAGGAAAAAACAAATAGGCAAACTAAGCCCTTTATTTCCTAGCTTCCCTTTTCTATTATGGAGCATATGCATGATCATGCAGTTTAGGTCCTCCCACTCAGATACAAGCAGAGACACTGCTTCACAATATAATTATACTACAGCAGAGGCCAGGAATGAGGCCTTTATTTTACTGGCACTGGGAAGTGCAAAGGCGGTTTTGGGTTTAGCTGTTTTGGTGATCATTTTCTGACTGCATGTGGGTCTGGAGTCTCGCCTGCACCTCCATCAAAGTTGTTTCTGGAAGCTCAGTGTATAGTAGTTCCCTAGCCTTTCCAAGATTCTGTAATCCACCTAATGTTGTATAAGAAACCCCTACTTGCTTATTAGTTAGGTGGAGGCCAAGGTCTGATCTCAAAGTTGGAGAGGAGCAGCAAGGTGGACTGTGAACATACAGGTTTATTTTCAGTGTTTGTTGCTAATTTCACTTCATCTATTTCCCAAAATCTTGGTGTTCTCCAGATCTGTTTAGCTTTATAAGAAACTGCCAAGCTGTCTTCTTAGGGGACCAAATTCTTGCATTCTCACCAGCAATGACTCAGACTGAGTTCTGTTGCTTTGCCTTCTCACCAGCCATTGGTATTTTCAGTGTTGTTCTTGTTGTTTTTTTTTAATTAGCCACCTACAAATGTATAGAGGTATTGCTTTGTTATTTTAATTTGTATTTCTCTCGTGACAAATTACGTCAAGTATTTTTTTAAGTTTATTTTCCATCTGTATGTATACCTTCTCTAGTGAGGTGTGTGCTCAGATCTTTTAAACTCTTTTAAAATGAGTTGATTTTGAGTTTTAAGTGTTTTTTGGGTATTTTTCATTTAATTTTTTTCTCATCTTAATAAGGTGTAATTGACAAATCAAAATTGCATATATTTAATTGACAAATCAAAATTGCATATAATGTGATGTTTTGATGTAAGTCTACATTGAGAAATGTTTACCACAGTGAAGCTAATTAAAATATCTATCACCTCACATATTTATTGGTGTGTGTATTTTAGATCCGTGTTTTTATCACTTACTTTTTTTTATAGTTTTTTTTTTTTTTTTTTTCCCTCCCAGGCTTGTTTTCTCGTTCTCTTATCAGCATTTTTCACAGATATGTTTTTAATTTTAAGGTTAATGAAGTCCAACTAGTCAACTTTTTCTCTCATTGATCTTTTTTTTTTCATATAGAAGAGTCATTGACTTTAGAGTTATGCATAATTATAATTATGCAAGTGGAATCCTTCACATTCTGAAAGTTACCTGTCAGACACACTCCTGTACCAGCCCTCTGTCTCTTTGTCACCTCCCATTTGTAGCTCATTTATTCAGTTTACTTGCAAATACATTTGTATAAAAGGAAAATGCAGGGGAGCTATTGTGTTTGGACATTTTGCAAGGTGACTATTCTACTTGCCCTGCTCAACTGTTTCATTCACTTGTACTGCCCTCATCATTATTCTTATAGCCTCCTGTCATCTCTTCCTCAGAGAGTAAGTCTTTACTTTTCCCTTCAAGTCATAGCTTACATGTTGCCATCTTTGTGGATATCTTCCAGATCTTCTACCCTGGCTCAGCAAAATCACTTCTCCTTCCTACTGGCACAGTAGTCCAGTAACACTTTGTTCAGGCCACCTTTATGTCAGCACGTCAACCTTTTCACGTTTTATTACATTTAGCTTTATACTTACTATTTCCCTCCCCCTCACATACTAGATTAAGGAGTTTTTGTGGGCAGCGGTTATGGCTTACTCATCTTCTTTCCATAACATCCAACATAGTGTTGAGTCCATGTTAATTTTTCAAATACTGCTTGATAAACCAGAGTATTTTAAAATAAATAATTTAAGGCATTTGATGAATAACTTCATTTCATAAATACCTTTTTTATTATTCTTCAATTCATGTTAAACAGAGCCCACATATTATCAATAGAATTAATTCACCAATTTTTCAGTACAAATTTGTTACTGATTTTTTTTCATGGCATAAATTCAAGGGATGATTAAAAATCAGAAAACATAATCTTCATAATAGAGAAGGTAGATAAGGAACAATGCCAATGAGTACACACACACACACACACACACACTCTACATAATTCACTTTTCACATACCCTTATTCCAACTGATGTCCCAAGAAGAATTAGAAACTGTCCTATTCTTCATATTTTGCGTATTCCCTGCTGGTGACATCTGGCTTGCCACTTAGCTTCAAGTCTGGCTCCATCTTCAATTTCCTGATATAATTTGATGACTTTCACTATTCTCCTATATTCAGGTTTGGATGTTTATGGCATACACCTTCATTTAAGAAAGAAATCTGGGGCGCCTGGGTGGCGCAGTCGGTTAAGCGTCCGACTTCAGCCAGGTCACGATCTCGCGGTCCGTGAGTTTGAGCCCCGCGTCAGGCTCTGGGTTGATGGCTCGGAGCCTGGAGCCTGTTTCCGATTCTGTGTCTCTCTCTCTCTCTGACCCTCCCCCGTTCATGCTCTGTCTCTCTCTGTCCCAAAAATAAATAAAAAACGTTGAAAAAAAAAAAGAAAGAAATCTGTTTAGGGATTGCATGTAGTCCTAACACAAGTTATTCAGGAAAATACAGAGAAATATTTAAGGGATTAGGAAGAATGGGTTGGAGCAAAGGTGGTTCCTGACAACATGTAAGGGAGGATCTTCGGAGGGACATTGGCGGAGGAGGGCATTTTGAGGAGTGAAAGGTGGAGTTCTCACTTCAGAAGAAGAGAGATTCGGTACTCAGGTTAACAGAAGGAAGATGGGTGGTCAGCAGTGGTATATGAAGTCCCAGGAGCAATGTTTTCTGAACAGGTGACCCACTAAATACTAATTGCACTAATTATTCTGAGGGAGCATGTTCTGAATTCAGATAATTTGGTCCGCACTTCATCAGTACACACTCCCGGTGAAAGATAACACCTGTCAGCATATTCAAAGTTCTCATAGAAGTTTTTTATACTGAGGTGACTTGTGTTACTTGTTTTTCCCAGGATTTTACAATTATTTTTTTTTCCCATGGTGTACTCCTCATCCATGTAATAAGCTTTGGAAAACGTTCTTATATTTCCTTACTTTTTTCTTTTTTCCTTGTCATTTGTCTTTTCCATTTTCCAGCAGAGACTTGGACTGGAATATCCTTCAATTCTTTGTTAATTGTGTCCCAAAAGGCACACAGAATTTATCTTTTTTGTTTTTTTCTTCTTCTTTCCTGGAGAGTAGTGTGACATCATGAATTGTGTAACACTTAATCATAATAGTGCCAAAGGCTGTGCTAATCACGTGCATAGAAACCGCCTCATGTTATTCTTAGGAGTGTGCCAAATCAGGGTGAATTTCACGTACTTTATTTTGGCGAGAGATTTCTGATGTATTTAAAACCCTCAATATGGTTTCCCAGCATTAAACTTCCAATAATCATTTCTTATTATAACAAGAGCATGCATTCATACAAAAATTCAGGCAGTTTACCATTTTAGTGCTTAGACTTCAGATTATATTAAAGGACAGACAGAACTAAACAGTATGATTATCGTTACTTAAATTATGTGTTTTTGCTTCATGGAGAAACCTATGGTTTATGTTCATTGAGTTGTCTCTTTTAGGTATAGTCTCAGATTTCTTCAGCAATTTTAGTTTCATTGTTTCAAACAGACTTAAAAAAGAGACTTTCAAGAGAATGATACCAGTATTGACTACTAGTATATCAGGATCAGGTTTCATTTTTAGTATTTAGTCTTTTATTTTCCAATAACCCATAGATCATCTGGTATAGGCTAATGTGTATCCCCAATATCTGTTTCCCTTTCTTTTCATTATCAAAATTTTAGCTGGAAATATAGCTACATGATAGAATGAAGACTTTACTTCACAGCCTTTCTTGCATCTAGATGTGGTCGTATGACTAATTCAAGCCAAAGATGACATTAATAGAAGCTCCCATGTATTAGCTAGAAACCTTCTTTTGCTTGTATCCTTCTCCCTTTCTCTAATCTAATGCCTAGAGCTTAGGGCCATTTTGAACTCTGAGGAATGCCATCCCTTGGGAGATATGGATATTGACCAGATCTCTGACATGATCCCTATGAAGCATGATAGACCATTAGATCACCTTTTCAAATTGTTCAACTTTTATGGATCTCAATATATTCTCCAGTAAAATGGAACTATTTCCTATGGCCACTGGGGAGATTTTAGTAATAAAATACATAAATAGGACTTGACACAGTGCCTAGTTCATAGTGCTCAATAAATGACAGCTTCATTTATTGCTATTTTTTACTATCCTGATTACATAGTTTTTCAACTCTAACCTCCACTTGGGTGGTCAAGGTCCACTTATGAGCGCCAGAGTCTGGTATTTAAGGTTTCATATTATTGTTGTCTACCAGCCAGGCAGTATGTCACCATAAATTAGAGCTTATTTTCCTTTTAAAAATGCATAACTCACAACCTTGTTTTTCATTGTCTAATTTTCATGATTCTAATATTTAAAAAATTCTCTTCTGTGAAAATATTTACTGTTTTAATATTTAATAGTTGAATGCAAATGAAAGCATCATCAAATATATAATTTAATATATTAATTTGGTTAATACCTTGATAAAAGAAAAAAAGATATTTTAGTTTTGAAAGTTACTTAGCAAAAGAGGAAAGATCATTTATTTTCATTACCTTCAAAGTTCTGAATGTATACATAGAAGTCATTAAGTATCTGGAGATGGGCATTCCTTTAAAGAGAAAATTCTCTGTATTGTGACTTGAATGCATTGAGTTTGGCTAATTATATATATTTCTTGAGCTAATTAAATTATGTTTTAAAAAGTGAGTCTTCCAATTCTCTTTATCTTGTCACATGCAAGGTGTTCATTTCTGTAGTATAAAATATACTCTGGATATGTGAAAAAAGTTTTCCTTTAGAAAATTATTAGCCAAATTTATTAGTGACTAAAGTGATATGATAACTAAAATCAATACCTGATTTTTGATTTGACCTGGGATTGGGAAAAATGTTATATAGGGCATTATTGATAATTGGCCAAATTTGAATAGAGACTACCATGTTAGATTTTCTTATTTGAATAATAATGTGTTTATATATGTGAATATCCTTATTCTCAACCTATACAATACTGAATATTTAGGAGGAGGAGGGCATATTGTATGTGACTTACTTTCAAATAGTTCAAAGGGAAAATAAGTACAAATAATAAAACAAATATAGATAAAATATTAACAATTGATAATTCTGGGTCAAGAGAATTTGAATGTTCTTCATGATATCCTTATATTTTCCAATTAAGTTACCGAAAAAACACAAAACCTTAAAACCTAGAAGATTGAATTTTATGCAATATTTAAGAAGAATATTTATATCCACAAATATTTATAATAGAAAACACACAAACTTCTATAAGAAAAAACAAAACTCCATCTATATAGATTATATACATACATACATATATGTAATATTAAGGATCGATATATTCGAAAGACGGTATTGGACAATACTAATACACATGGATTACTTATAAATCTATAATATAGTACTACTAATGATAAACATGTCTCTAGCAAGTAAGCAAACAACATTAAGAATGGAAAATGTATAAAATCTTATATAACAGAGCATACTGCATTAATAAGTTTGAAATTTTAGACAAAATGCATAAATTCCTAGGAGAATATATTTTGTCAAAATTGATTCTAGATAAAACAAATCCTGTGTACCTTTATATCATTAAAAAATGCATCAGCAAATAAAAAATACTTTCTACCATCAAAATTAATACACACACACACCCCTCAGATCCAGAAATTTTGTCAGAGGGTGTAATAGATTTTGCAAAAGATAGAAAAAGACAGAATGATATTTAAGCCAATTTATGAGGTCAGCATTATATTACATATTTGTGACAATACCTGACAAAAAATAATTCAAGAAAGAAAATTATGAGCTAATCTTATTTGCTAACATTGATGAAATGAGATAATCAAATTATAAATGCTAATAGAAGCCATGCCAAGTTGGATTAATTGCAGTAATGCTAAGATAGTGCATTTATCATAAAAAGAAAGCCATTAATGAAATTAATGGTATAAATATGTCTGCACGGTTGTATTTTTTCCCCGTCTCCTTTTTACATTCATTCAAAAACAGAAATAGGAGACATATACAAACTGCAAACTCAAGTGTAGAGTCTGGGCAGATGCCTTATGGGAAGAAATAAAACAAAGAAGCTGATGTTCAGGGATCTTCTAGCAATGTGATGGGGATTCCCTTACTGTGTATCCTGAATCTTCTTTCTTGGTTTACTGCCTGGATTTGATGGAAGACCTTTAGTATCTTCTGGAGAAAGAAGGCTTAGGAAATATCTATTTTTTATTCTAGCTTCACATTTAATTATTAGTTTTTGTAGAAACAGAATTTAATTTGGATATAATTTTCTCTCAGAATTTTGGAAACTTGGCTCCATTTTTTTTCTAGATTTCATTGTTATTCTTGTTCCTTTGTATGAGGTCTGTCTCTGTGTCTTCTATTTCATTTGCTCTTGCTCTCTCTCTGAAAGTCAACAACTTTTTCTTTTGCTCCTAATGTCCTAAAATTTCACAACGTTGTGTTTCAGTGTAGTCCCTATTCATTCATTCTTTTCTGGGCTCCTTCTGGGCCATTTCAATCTAGAAATTCATGTGATTCAGTGCTGGGAGTAATTACTTGATCATGTCCTATTTTCTGCCTTCTCTTTCTTTCATTTACTCCAATTACTTATCTATTTCATTGCTCTAAACTGGTCCTCTACATTTTCTCTGTCTTTTCTGTTTTCCATGTTTCTTCTCTATTTTGTTTTTGATTCTGGATAATTCCCAACTTTAGTAACCAAATCTGTTGAGTTTTTAATTCCTGCTATAACAATTTCTTTGTTATAAAAAATTTACAAATGTTTGTAAAGTTGTCTTACCTTTGCATAATATAGGTTTCCTCCAAGTTGTTTTTGTTTATTTGCTTGTTTTGGTTTATATCCCTCATACTGAATGCTTTCCTCAAATATTTGGTAATTCAATTTTGTCTATTTAAATATTAGGCACAGGAGCACTGGTCAGAAATTCTGTGACTTGAAGGACTTTGGGCTTACCTAAAGGATAATATGGACCATGTTGGGGGCACTTTTTTTCCAATATTTTTTTTTCCTTTAATTGGACAGATTGCTCACAGAACACTATATCAGTTTTCCTCTTAGAAGTTGAATTTCCAGTGTTTCAAGAGATATATGAGGGAAAGAATTTAGAAGCCTCAGTATTCACTAGTCAAATTTACTCAGTTCTATTATTTTCAGTTTAATACCCCAACTTCTGAAATCTAGAGAATATTTATTTTATCATCTCCAGAGACTGAGCCTTTAGTCTTACATCATAGTGGAAGACTGGTAGTCAATAGCCATGTGGAGTTGGTGTCTGATTACTTTATAAACAGACATTTAACCAATCTACCTGTTTTTTGGTCTCTTCATGATCAATTCTAGAGGGACTTGGTGCCATTAACTTTTTAGCCTTTGGGGACTCTTCAACATAACCTTGGTAATTTCTTGGCTTTCACTACTGCTAAATATGGAATCTGCTTCCTCTGATAAAATTAGTGAGTTAGTACCCCTCCATCTACTTACTGCCTTTGAAAATTTTTTTGTTGGTTTCTTTTTTTCTCTATCCTTTTGCCTTTATTAGTTAATGCTTTAAAAAATTAGCTTGTTCCCACTTTAGCTAGAACTTTTAGAATAGGGGGGCTTAATGCACATTTTCAAACAGAAAACATAAAGTAGATATTCAAAGGAAAATGGGAAGAAGACATGAATAGACACTTTTCCAAAGAAATACAGATGGCTAACAAACACATGAAAAGATGCTCAACCTCATTCACCATCAGAAAAATACAAATCAAAACCACAATGAGATACCACCTCACACCAGTCAGAATGCCTAGAATTAACAACTCAGGAAACAACAGATACTGGCGAGGAAGTGAAGAAAGGGGGACACTGTTGTACTGCTGGTGGGAATGAAAACTGGTGCAACCACTCTGGAAAACAGTGGGGGAGGTTCCTCAAAAAATTAAAAATATAATTACCCTATGACCCAGCAGTTGCACTACTAGGTATTTATCCAAAGGGTATAAAAATGCTAGTTCAAAAGGGCTCATGAACCCCAATGTTTATAGCAGCACTTTCAACAAGCCAAATTATGGAAGGAACCCAAATGTCCTTTGATTGGTGAATTGATAAAGAAGATGTGGTATATATATATATACAATGGAATATTAGTGATCAAAAAGAATGAAATATTTCCATTTGCCACAACATGGATGGAATTAGAGTGTATTATGCTAAACAAAATAAGTCAGAGAAAGACAAATACCATATGATTTCACTGATATGTGGAATTTAAGAAACAAAACAGATGAACATAGGGGAAAAGAAGGAAAAATAAGATAAAAGCAAAGAGGGAAGCAAAGCATAAGTGACCCTTAAATACAGAGAACCCACTGAGGATTGCTGGAATGGAGGTGGATTGGGGGATGGGCTAAATGGGTGGTGGGTTTTAGGAAGCATTTGTTGTGATGAGCACTGAGTGTTATATGTAAGTGATAAATCACTGAGTTCTACTCGTGAAACTGATACTACACTATATGTTAACTAACGAATTTAAATGAAAAAAGAATATTGAAAAAAATTTAAAGTTCATAGAACCTATGACCCTAAAAAAACTTAGAAAGAGGTTTCTGCAGGATGCCTTCTTATACACCTTTGGTTTTAGTTTTGTTCTAAATTGGCAAGATCCAGGGAAAGTGAAAGCCTAAGGAGAGCTATCTCTGTAGCTGTGAACAAAGTGCCATATCTGGAGAAAAAAAATAATCAGCTGATCTCTGGCATGGTGTAGAAACCCCTATAGAAACCAAAAATAATAATAATAATGATCATTATCATTGTTTGGACTACTTATTTGTGCCAGTAACTGCTCTGAGCATTTTATATACATCATTTCAAATATTCCTTATAACATATTTGTGAGATAATCATGTTTATTTTCATTTTATTGATGAGAAAATTGTGGGTGGGAAGAGGTGCATTAATTGACCTAATGTTACCTGACTGCCATCTGGAGAGCAAAGAGTTTAGCATTCTAGTCCAGTCAATTCTAAATCTGATTTTACGGCAGCATAATAAAGAATAGAAAAGTATTAATCAGACTTCCCTAGTGCTGACCACTTCTCAGATTGATGAGTACTAAAAAAATATTATTCAAAAACTCATGATTCTGTTAAAATCAGAGCTTAAAAATTGTGCTCAATTCACTTATGATATGAAATGTGTATGTATTTGATGTATTATCATTATTATCTAAAATTCTTGATCCTTTATATGATGGGAAATTATTAGACTTATGTGGAAAGTTAGGGGCACCTGGGTGACTCAGTCAGTTGAGTGTGTGACTCTTGATCTCAGCTCAGTTCTTGATCTCAGGGTCTTGAGTTCAAGCCTCATGTTGGGCTCCACACTGGGCATGAAGCCTAGTGAAAGAAAGAAAGAAAGAAGGAAAGAAAGAAAGAAAGAAAGAAAGAAAGAAAGAAAGAAAGAAAGAAAGAAAGAAAAGGAAGGAAGAATGAGAAGTAAAGAAAGGAAGAAGGAAAAGAAAAGAAAAGAAAAAAGAAAAGAAAAGAAAAAAGAAAAGAAAAAAAACGACTTATGTGAAAGAAAACAAATCTAGTTTTCAGTTAATTAGGACAAAGTATCATCTGCATGAGGACATGTATGGGCAGTTATGATTTAATTTCTTAAACTTAGTGTAAACTGGTCTCATTATAATTTGCCTTTTTCTTACCAGAAAATAAAGGAGGAACTCGAGGGCTATCAGAGCACACCACAGTCAAAACCCGAAATTTCTCTTTTTCATGTAGAAGTGCAGGGATGACAAAATTTAATTTAATATTAGTCTTTAACTAAAACTGACTTTCAATATTAGTTGAATGTATGTTGCTAAAACTTCCACCTCATTAGTCCTTGAGAAAGCATATAATTATATGCTTACCAGATGACTTTTACTGTAATTCTACATTGGTTAAGAATGGGAATTATTCACAGCTCTCCAGATTCTGCTTCCTTAGAAAAATATAAGGCAAATGCACCAACCCATCATGGGTAATACAAAAGCTAGTGGAAATGAAATGGTTTATATATCCCAGAAACAATAGCCATATGAGGGGAGCAAATACACAGGAGAAGGTTTCTTTGACAGGTAGGGAGCCAGAGGAAGAAATACCCTGACCTCACTTTCTTCGTGCCCTTCAGTCACCTGCTGTTGTCTCCTATTGTCCAAACCCAAACATAAGTCAGAAAACAAAGGTGCCTATAGATACAGTTCATAAATAGCAGGATACAAACAGGAGATGAGTAGGTTCAGAATAGCAAAATGAAGTATCTATCAGAATAAGATGTGTAGTCAGCCAACGTGTATTAATCACTAACTATAATCAGTCTTTGGAAGCCAACATGAGTAGTGGGCCCCATCCCTCATAGAAACAATCAACCTAATGAAACAGACAGGAAAGAAGTCAAGGTATTATCACATGACAGTAATTGAACATTTAACCAATAGATGCTAGAGAAGTGCTGAGACCAATATTTTATAAAGATATTATGGGGAAAAAAAGATATTGTGGGTGAAGGAAAGTTCAAAGATACTAAGATCTATAAATAATTAATTGTTTCAAGTTAGTGAAGTTTCTATTTTAAGTTTTTGTTTTACTCTCACATCACATAATTATGAAAACATTTTTAGAGAGGCCGTAACTTGGTCATTTAGAGATACTAATTATTCATAAATAAACATATGTAACATTGAGTTTTATTTTTAATGTTTAATTTTTTGTAATATGCCTTTAAAATGTACAATAACTAATTTGGATGTAAATCACATTTTTCAGCAGTTTAAATGGTAACAAATAGTTAATTGTAATCACTATTTTAGTTCTAAAATTATTTGGGAAGAAAACCTCTATTGAATTATTTTTCAAGTCGGTTATTATATTTTCAGTTTCTATGAATTATTTCAGTTTAATGTCAACCTTCAGTATATAAAAAAAAACACATCTCTTTGTTGGAGGCAGTCATGAGAGGATGTGACCACTGGTTGATCTGAGAGCTGGCTCCGGGCAATCCATGGATCTTCATCCTCACCTTTGTCCTTGGAATGTGCGTTCCATTCACCTTTCCCACAGTGGGAGCTGTTTTCAAGGTCACAGCTTTGTGTTGTTGAAATAACCTGGTCAGTATATGTGACTGGACCCAGTCAAGGCCTTTATATAAACTTTTAAGATTCTGGCAGGCAGGCATGGAGATTACCCCTTCTGGTACTGCCCAAGACAAGCCTAGTATTTAAGTTCCTTTGCTTACTGAACTTGGCCACCTACCTATCTGGAGTGGTCTGCTTCTTTTCATCAGTCTCTCCTTGCCTTCCATATACTGCGGTCATTTCAGATTTCACCTGGGAAGCTCCTGAGTTTTCAAGCCAACACTTGTCTATTTGTTTCATTTTTTATGGAGAAGGAACAATTTTTAAAAATTAGCATTTTTTTCCTTAAGTTCAGTGATGAAGAAATAATTATTACTCAGAAAAATTTCTAGTGCATGTTAAAATCTTTTCAACCTTTAAGCAGCCTGAATTTGCCATCCTGGTAAGACTGCTTCTTTTAACATGTTTCCTATAGAAATAGATTGAGATTTTGGCTCTGAGTTTGATATTTTAGGTGTATTTTCTCACTACTTGGTTTAAGTCTTTATAAACTAGTTTTGACTGTGACTAAGAGAAACCCGGAAGCACAGTTTCTGTGACAAGTTCTTATCACCTTATAGAATTGAAATGTCCTTTCCATACGCTACAGAAAACCTTGTGATCACTTTGTTATAGTCCTTGTTTCCTTTACTACTGCAATAGATCTTACATTGGAATTTGCATTTCAAGTTATCACGATCTGGACACACAATAGAGTATATAACCTTTCAAACTGTCATTTATAAAATGAAAACAAATACTTTTAATCTGCTAGCTTACAAAACGTATTTTAGATTAAAGACCATAGAGTAGTTGGCAGTTCCCAAAGTGTGCTTTATTGCAAATATTTAAACCCCCCACACACTCATGCATGCAGACACACAGAGTTCTAAACACTTTTCATTGAATGGTAAATCTAATTCCATCTTTTCAGTATATCACGTTCATCAGCATAAGGCCAGCCAATCACTACCTAATTTGATGCAGCCAACCTAAGAATTCCCTTGGTCCCTGAACTCCAGCTTATTTCATTCTTAGTCCCTGCAAACATTGGTATTGCTTATACTATATGTTATGACTCTCCTTTAGCCATTTTAATTATCAGAGTTTAATTTTGGCACCAGCAGTATAGCTGATTCAAGCCTAAAATTGCTTTGCATTATACAGCCATGTCTACCTCACCATGGAAGGGTCCAAGATGTCCTCAACCTTGGATCCACTCGTGGTCACTAATAACCATGAAATGTTTACAGAAGAGGGAGTGTGTGGGAAGACACCAGTACTCCAGTGACAGTGCTGCTGATCAACAGCAGTTTCTCAACCTCGGTACTATTGACATTCTGGACTTAAAGTTCTTTGTTGTGGGGACCTATGCACTGTATGATGTTTAGCAACATCTTTGGCTTCTACCCTGTAGTGAGTAGCAACCCCTTCTCCCGAAGTTTGACAACCAAAGCTATCTCCAGACACTGCCAAATGTTCTCTGAGGGGCAAAATTGCCCACAGCTGAGAACAACCGATCTTATCTTTGGCTACTGTGTGTAGTGTTCCTGACACTACACTATGGTGTATGGTGTTTATTGTGTTCTGATAAAGGTGATACGTTTCCTCGATTTAAAAACCAGTGGTTGCAATTGTTGTATTTCCTTGTAGCATACTCATAAAGAGAAAACGTTATTTGACACTGGCTGGAGAGAAAAAAATGTAACTCCTTTCCTTCAGTGTCTATAAGGAAGCTTTATTGGACACTCTTAGTGTCCTCTTAGTACCAAAATTTCTTAGTAATTGGAATTTTTTAAATGTGACTCTTTAACATGGCCTTCATGTTAATTTGTGTAATTTGGCTTCTGCTTCGCAATTCAAATTCTTTTCACACTATTTCCCCAGTTGTTCAAAGCTGAAACAGTCTACTTTCAGTTTTTCTAATGCACCAGCTGCTATGACCTATCAGGACATTTGCATAGGCCTTTCTCTCCAACAGGAAAGAATCCTTCTCAACCCTGTATCCTCCCTCCAGCCCATAATCACCCTGCACTAATTCCTACTCAACTTGAAAATCTCAACTTAACTATCATTACCCTAAAATTGGCCTCATTATTATTATATTTTTAAATAGGAACCTCTTTTTCCACCTGTGGCATTTTTAAAAGTTTACAATGACGTTCATTAATATTTACACTTTGTATATCTGTCCCACCTGCCCCCCGCACTAAGCATTATTTGACTATGTTTGGAGAACTTGTGAATATTCACTATTCAGCACTGCGTTAAATGTGTGAGAGAAATATGTGGAAGCTGATCATTGATCCTCAGAGTCTTTTCTCTCCTCAATTTTAGTACCTGCAAAGTTTGTGATTCTAATACTTCTAGTTCAAGAGGTCTATGAAAATATTTTCACATGTCTGAATCACTGGGTATAATAAATTGGGATATTATTTCCATAATTCAGAGGCTACATATGAGATAACTTCTCTGTAAAATTTCAAAATTATGTTGGCTATTGATAAAATATTAAGTGAGGGTTTGGTATAAAATAGTGCCTACACACTATTTTGTATATCAGTTATATAATTTTAAGATGCTCATAGTACACAGGGGAGGATTATGGATGGGATGGACAAGTGCCCCACATATGTGGCAAGTCTGAGAGCTGGTCCTGATAATATAGATTTAAGGCTATCACTTCTTATGTCAAAACTTTGCAAAATTGGGTATATAAAAATTTTAGCAAACCACTTCAGTATATAGCATCATCATTGATGAGGCCATAGATCTTACATAGAAATTTGCATTTCAAGTTATCATTGGAAACTAAGGCACCTCATAGTTTGGCTCTTCTGCCTGTGTGTCCAGAAAGGCACTAACATTTCTTTTCCCATGGTGGGTTGGGAGAATTCCTTTAATTGCTTTGCAACACTAAGAAGCTATCAGAGATAATATTCATAAGTGTTGGTGGAGAGACGCAAAGCCTAATCACGGATTTTGGTTCATTCCTCAGTTTCTCTGGATAAAACTGCTAGCTAGGTACAGAGGAAAATGAAGGAACCATCAGCATCTTATATTTAAACCCAAGACACTGACACTTATACACATAATAAATGTTTCTTGAATCACTAAAAGAAAGAAGAAAGGAAAGGAGGAGAAATAATAATGACTAAATCCATGTATTTTTTCTTGAATAGAAGCATTCTGACCAGCCCTTATTGAATATCTGTTTGATCATGCACACAGCCTGCTCACCTTCTAGAAAGAATGTTAGACTTAGTGATAAATGCAGGATATACAGATGAAATACAAAAATTAAAAAAAAATACATTTTTTCACCAATTAAAAATAAAAACTATTGTTCATTTAAATTTGTACAGCCTCATTAAAAAATTAAGCAGGCTTCAAAGGAAGATAAATATCACAAAATGACACACATCATCCTAGTGTGAATTATCACTGAGTTTTTAACCCCAGTCCTCTTTGCTTTGATTTAGAATCAGAGGGAGGGAGGGATGGGGATTCTCATGAGTGTTTCAACTCACTGCTTGTCCATTTACTCATTTTCGCCTTAACCTCTCCTACTTCTGTCCCCTCTGCTGAAGTAGGCATCTCTGAAATCTAGCTTTTAATTTTATCTCCAATCTCTGCTTCCACCAGTCCTTTCCCCAAATATGAGGTTTTGGAATATTGCCTCCATTTTCTTTCCCTGCGCATCATTCTGTCTGTTTCTCATCTAAATGATCCGATATTTTTATGAGTTATGTTAAGTAGAGGTTGGAAAGAGAGGGGTTTTGTTTGCTTGTTTTGTTTGTTTGTTTTTTTTAATTGGGAGAGGGCAAAGGGTGGTTACTTTCTTTGTAGCAGCTGTAGCGCGTTAGGAAGGAGTAAGAACGCAAAGAGCAAATTATCCTAACTTTGCTTACGGGAATGGTTTTAGAACTCTGCATGTAGAGAAAGCATTTGTTTTCCAAAATTATTTATAATAGGAATCGATCAGATCACCAGAGCACTGTTACTATGGGCCATCTGCTGGGGATAGATACAGCTTTGTCACACACAACCCTTTTTTATATTGGCATTCCTGTTGGGGAATTTTAACTGTAATCATCTCGCAACAGGGGATTCTTAGGTCATCAGTAGGTTAGTTGTTGTCTAGAGAATACAAGAGGGAGGAAGAACATTCAAAAAAAATTATTACCCAAACTATAGCCTTTTTCCTGAACCAAATGGACTCAATTTAACTACAGATGAGATTTAACCAGTTGAATTCTTATGTTTTAGCTATCAGGAGTCACCAAGGTACTGGAGATTAGAATTCACAGAGCCTGAAGTTTCTAGCTCATTGCTTAACCTGCTGAGTCGTACTGTTCCTTTATTATTCTGTACACAAGAGCGATGGTACACAATGATGCTGTACTAATGTATATTCCATGTCTGCAGGTAGGCATTAAATGTTGGTATAATCAGGTTGGTAACAGAAATTAACATAGAAATCTGGCAAACTAGACTTTGTTTTAAGATGACAATAACCCTTTCTCTTTTTTAAAATCGCCATCACTGATGCACTTTGTTTACTAAACCAATTTTAAGAAAGTGCTGAGGCCTTTTCTGAAACACTAACTCTAGTAGAGAATGAGATGTATTGTTTCTGTAGTGTGATAGAACGAACCCAGTGTTGTCAGGAGACCTGATTTGATCCTTGCACTATTTTGTTGTGTGACCTTGAAGAAGTCAGTTGATCATTTGGTTTTAAATTTCCTCATCTATAAAACAAGACTGGAGATTCCTGTACTATCTATCCGATTAACTTATTGTAAGACTAGTATGTGCTATAAACATTTTATAAAGTGAAACACTGCCATACTATAGTAAGTTGAAATATACTTAAGTGTGTAGCACTTTTGTTTCTGTGGCTATGATCTAAAATATTCCCTGACTGGGGTGCCTGGGTGGCTCGGTTGGTTAGTCATCTGACTCTTGTTTTCAACTCAGGTCATGATCTTCTCAGTTGGTGAGATCTGCTGTCAGAGCAGAGACTGCTTGGGATTCTCTCTCTCCCTCTTTCCCTGCCCCTCCCCTGCTGTTCTCTCTCTTTCTCTCTCTCTCTCCCTCTCTCTCTCCCTCTCAAAATAAACTTAAAAAAAAAAAAAACTATTTAATGGGCGCCTGGGTGGCTCAGTCAGTTAAGCATCCGACTTCGGCTCAGGTCATGGTCTTGTGTTCATAAGTTTGAGCCCTGCGTCAGGCTCTGTGGTGACAGCTCAGAGCCTGGAGCCTGCTTCGGATTCTACGTCTCCCTTTCTCTCTGCTCCTCCCCCTAAAAAAATAAAATTAAAAAAAATACTTTAAAAAAGTCTTTAAAAAATAAAATAATAAAAAATAAATAAAGTACTCCCTGATTTATGAAAATTTCTGGATGTACTGAGCTGACAGATACAGTAGTCATGTTCATTGGAAGGAATATTGAATTACGTGCTGGTGAAAGAGCTCAAAAGATGGAGTACGTAATAGATGTTATGGTATAACGGGGGACAATATTTCGCAAACAACAACAAAGTAACATTTTGGATTCATAGTTTTAAATATGTTTTGTAACATATATCTAGAATATTAAAATATGTTTGCAACATCATTTTATGCCATATAAATCAAAAATCATTTTTGTCTTCATAGTATTTGGCAATGTTTAGCAGATTATTACACTCCATTGTGGAGAATTTGAAAATGACTTCATGCTATGAAATTTTGAAGATATTATTGTTGGCATATGGAATGGATTTTGGTGGCTGGACAGTTGAAATCTCAAATATAGTCAAAGGGACTCCCTTTATGAGCACCATGCATGAACATAAATGCCTGTCTTTTAAATGTCTGCACTATTTTTCTACAATTCGCTAAAGGTAAAAACATGAGAAAATCTAATTATAATTTATGATCATGTATTGAAACCCCAAATATCTTGACAGTGACATATCTAAAATGTACCAATATCTATTTCAGTTGTAATACTTGAATGTGCCAACATTTTAATCATCTCTTTCCTTGTTAAAAGACATTTGTTTGGAAATTGAAATATATCGACAGTGATGTTTTCTACATTTTTTTTTTTTGCTTGTGAAAACATGTCTATGTAACTGAATGACCACGTTGCAGTAAATGTAAGACTGAGTGAAAATCACAGAGTTTAGTGTGGTACATCATATACAGTAGAATTATTTCTACCTGCACTTAAACGTATGCATAATTGTTTTGGTACCAAATGATAATGAGTCATAGCTGAAGTCTAGTGGTAGGGCCTAAAAATCCATTTACCCATTTCACAGTTTATTTTATTTTAATTTGGCAGCAGCTCGGCTCTACCTCACTTCCAAGAAGACAAATACTAGGTTGGACAGCAACGTTATGTACCCACCTTTCCATCTCAAGGCTGTCATGTTCTTGACTACCATTTGAACTAGACTGTCAGTTTTTAAGAATTAATAAACAATATTTATTTTTATATGAGTACTAATCTCTTTATGGCTCAGTGTTTTCCTTTCTTCTTCTTCTTCTTCTTCTTCTTCTTCTTCTTCTTCTTCTTCTTTAAATCTTAGGGCAAGGTTTATACATAGAATTCTGAATATAGGAAAGCTTTTAAAAGTGTCTATTTTAGGGGCGACTGGGTGGCTCAGTCAGCTAAGCATCTGACACTTGATTTCAGCTCTGCACTGATAGTCTGGAGCCTGCTTGGGTGCTCTCTCTTCCTCTCTCTCTGCCCCTCCCCTGCTCTCTCTCTCTTTCTCTGTCAAAATAAATAAAATAAACACTAAAAAAATGCTTATTTTATACCCTACTAACCATCTTCCCTGTGATGTAGAACTTGTAACTGTACTTCTTGTTCAAATTTAGGAACTTCTATTTTTACTAATATGTTCTATCACTCTTGGAAATATTATTAACCATTTCTTATGTGTATTTTATATAATCTAATTCATTCAGTGGACTCTGAAGGAATCAACAATCTAAATGGGAAAGAATGCAAACTAATATAAGAATACATGTTTTTAAGGAGTATAGGTAGATCTCTCAATACAATAATTTTCTTTAATGATTATTGATAGTTTCCTGAAATTTCATTTTTAGTATTAATAAGGAAAACAAAATATCATCTATAGTAATCAGAGATTTTTCTCAACTTTTTCTTTCTTTCTTAAAATTTTTTAATGTTTATTTATTTTTGAGAGAGAGAGAAACAGAGCATGAGCAGGGGAGGGGCAGAGACAGAGGGAGACACAGAATATGAAACAGGTTCCAGGCCCTGAGCTGTCAGCACAGAGTCCGATGCAGGGCTTGAACTCACGAGCCATGAGCTCATGACCTAAGCTGAAGTTGGACGCTTAACCAACTGAGCCACCCAGGTGCCCCTTAACTTTTTTTTTTTTCCAAAAGGACCATACCAATTCTATAGCTGATAGATAGTTCCTTGATGTTTTTTGTAATTTTTTCATTCCTACTATAAGATTTAGCCCTCCCCCCTCTCTCTCTCTTCTCCCCTCCTCTCCCCTCCTCTTTCTCTCTCTTTCTTGGATTTCTCATTTACTCCTGGCAGTTCCTAGACTGTGCCCTCAGTTTTCATTACATTACACATTCATTTCATTACACAGTGAAGATGTGCACTCTCCCCATAGAACAGGGTTGTTATAAGGATTACATTTTGTGCACTCAAAATGCCTCACATAGTGCATCAGTACTTGATAGTGACTATTATCTGGAGTAATTTTATTAATAATAGTGCTCTTTGAACTCCAAGTACTTCGTGTCTGGTTCTCAATAAATGGTGATTAAAGTGAACTGTTTTACATATCTTGTTGAATCAATCTCTTAAACTACTGCTGTATTGAACAGACCCTCTTCATTGATCACCTGTTCCACTGCAAAGGCTGTTTTTTTGCTTTTTATTAAGCATCATTTCCTGGTAAAAAGTTCTGGTAAAAAAAATACCTTTCCAGCCTTTTTCCTAGGTATTCTTTGTTTCCATTAAACAAAATTATTATTCATTTATTTTCCCTCTCTTAATTTTTATCTATCTCTATCTATCTAATCATCTAATCTTTCTATGCAGTCAATTGATACTCTTATTTTACTCTATGTAGAATGTCCCCTTTATGTGGCAAATCAGAAACATCTTTGAAGACATAAATGTCATGTTTTCTGATTTTATTTTACTATTTTTTGCTTACCCCATCCCCCCTTCA
Source organism: Panthera leo (assembly GCF_018350215.1). NCBI lineage: Eukaryota > Metazoa > Chordata > Mammalia > Carnivora > Felidae > Panthera > Panthera leo. The sequence continues at coordinate 59,089,686 of NC_056695.1, read as the reverse complement.
GATATAGTTAGTTACCTTCTCTGTATGCTCATTCAGTGTTGTATATGTATTTATTTAAGTACTAACCATATTCTTTTAAAGTTAGTGTTAACCTTTGTTGTCTTTCTTTAGACACTGAGCTCTTCTAAGGTAATTTTTGTATCCTACTCATTGAAACATTGTCCAACACCTAGTAAAGTGTCTAATACACAGTAAGTGATCACTTCAAAATGTTGGATAGATTATTTTAATTTTCCAGGCTCAAAATTTTGGAATTAGCTTTTGTTTATTTTTTTTTTTGCCATTCTTTTCTAATTATTACAAGATCTGGTCTCCCCTTTCCATTCTCAATTGCAAAATTCTGTATGAAAACACAAAAATACTGTTATATAACCTTTTTCTTACTATCCATAGATTACATTTCTAAACTGTAGAAAAAGTATTTCCTTTGTGGCTTCATAACACACACCTAATATCCTCTACCTGCAATTTGTTATATTAATGTACCTGGTATACTTGCTTCTCTATTGTCTGAAATAAGGAATGGGATATGTAACATATACTTGCAATATTGCAGCAATTCATTTAAAGCAGCTATTACCTGGCAAAAAGGATAAATGACTGTGGTCCTTCTCAATCTTGTCTTGCTGGAGAGACCACACTGACATTGCTAAAACCCTTCTTTAGCATCCGCTTCCCCCAGGTCACATCTTACAGATTGGAAAAAATGGTACCATGAATCTCCATATTCCAGCAAATCACACTGTCACAATTTTGGCCCAGAATAGCAAATAATATTTAATTTATTATACGTGTGTGATTTTTTAAAAAATGGTGCAATTTAAAAGTACTTTAGGAATAATTCTATTACTCTCTTTAGTACTCTAACTGCAGTATTTTCATCATAAAGTAATTAAGCAGAAAGATTAAATGGCTCTCACTGTCCAAATACTGACAATTTGAGCATCAAAAAGATTAATAACAGTGTTTTATATATAACACAATGAATGTAAAAGAATCTATAATTCAGTAATAGTACTATAGTAGTGTTGAGGGCTGGCAGAAAAGAAAACCCTTTTACATAAAGTAAAAATTAATAAATGAAGAAGGAATGATAGAAATAAGTCACATTATAATTATTTCCCATTGAAATAATTAATTTAGATGATCTTCATGGATACAGGAATTATTGGGTGAACAATTGTTACGGAGCAAATTATTTCCATAGTCTCAATATTGCCCCACAGACTGCTTGTTTGTTGTAGGAGGATAAGATAAAAAAAGTTTCTTTATACTAGACAAATCTACAGACTCCCCAAATGATTAAATTTTAATATCACCAATCCTGTCTTAAACTGATACCATGGTCCTACTGACAAGCACTGAGAAGGCACAGTATCACATATGTGGTAATGTTGCCCGCAGTGATGAAAAAAACAAGCAAATCCAAGTTAAGAAACATTTGCAAACCCAGTAGCCTAGATTTTTTAAAATGTCAGTGTTGGGAAGAAAATAAAAACAAACATGGGTTCTGGGAGACTGTTTTAGTTTAAAGAGGCATGGCAACTAAATTGAATTGTGTAATCCTTGATTGAATCTTGTATCCAGAAACAGAAAAGCACTTATGACATAATTAGGAGACCGTTTGTGATATGTAAATAAAAAATTTATATTATGTAATTGAGTAAGTAGTACAATACTCAATTTCTTGAGGGGATAATGCATTTATGTACTTTGGTTATGTAGAGAATGTCCTGGTTATTAAGACCTACAAATTAAAATATTTAAAGTGTCAAGATTTCTGCAAATGATTCAAATGGTAAGACAGATGCATGTGATATAAATGCAGTAAAACCTTGGGTTGTGAGTAACTTGTTCTGCGAGTGTTCCACAACACAAGCAAACATTTCTAATAATTCTAACTTGATAAACAAATGATGTCTCTCAATACGAGTAGTATGTGATGCCAAACATCACATGATCTCAACCTGAACCAATGTTTCTTCTCTTTCTCTCTTGCTGTGGGATTGTGGGTGATCGTCTCCCATGCTCAGATGCTCAGTCTTAGGCCATGGTGTTTGACAGAAATCAGTGATTTTTCAGAACGTTGGAAGGTGCCCACAACTGGCACTAGTGTATTTTTTGTCACTTCAAAGCACCTGTGGACAGTCCTTTGCTTTTCTTACAAGGGTAAGCTTACAAATGATTTGCTTCATTTAGGTCAGGCTGCTTGCAGAAACAGACCCTTTCCTCTGTTGCCTTATTGTCAGTTACATTAAATACAGTATATGACAAGAGTTTATTAATAACTGTACTATAGTCAACATCCACGTGAATATATACAATGGCCCTCAGGCAGAAAAACGTTGAAAAGAAAGGTGGTAAGAAGAAGGAGATGATTATGGTAGAAGTTAAGAAGGAAATCATTGAGAAGTATGAACAAGGTATGCAAGTGGCTGAAATTGCAAGATTTTATAAGAAGTCTACGTTGACCATTTGCTCAATATTAAAGAAGAAGGAATAAATAAGGGGGCTAGATGGAGCAAAAGGAGTCACAGGAATATCAAAGCAACAGGCACGTGTTGTGGAAGATGTAGAAAAGTTGCATTTGGTTTGGATAAACGAGAAACAACTAGCATGTGATACTGTGAGTGAGAATTTTATGTGCGAGAAGGCAAAGGCCTTGTACACCGACCTCTTAAGTAAAGGTTAATTTGTTTATTTTTCTTTATATTTTGTATTTTCTTTATTATTTTGTATTATAGTATTATAAGCATTTTTATATGAATATTTTTGGGTTGTGGAATGAATCATCTGAGTTTCCATTATTTCTTATGGGGAAATTTGCTTTGATATACAAGTGCTTTGGATTATAAGCATATTTCTGGAATGAATTATGCTTGCAAACCAAGGTTTTCCTCTCTCTCTCTCTCTCTCTCTCTCTCTCTCTCTCTCTCTATATATATATATATATATATATATATATATATGTATATATATATAGACCCACACATGCACACACACACACACTTCTTTATGTATATACAGTGAGAAAATTAAAGTACTTTTTGTATTTTTAGCAGTTATGTTAGTAATTGCCAATATTTGGAACAACCCAAACATCCTTCAATAGGTGAATGGATAAATAAACTGTGATATATTCAGACAGTGGACTATTATTCCATGCTATAAAGAAATGACCTATCATATGAAATATATGAAAGAGCCTTAAATGAATATTGCTAAGTTAAAGAAGCCAATGTAAAAAGGCTACATAGTATATGGTTCCAACTATATGACATTCTGGAAAATGCAAAATGATGAACACAATAAACAGATTAAATTTTGTTAGGAGTTAGAGGATAGAGAGGCATGAATAAACAGAGCAGAGGTAATTTTTGGAGCAGTGAAATTTTGTATGGTACTATCATGATGGATACATGTCATTATATATTTGCCAAAACCCATAAAATGCTAAGAGTTAACCTTAATGTAAACTACTGATTTAGCTGATAAAGTTATGTCCATGTAGGTTCATCAGTTACAATAAATGTACCATCTGTGTTTCAGGATGGACATAATGGGGAAAGCTGTGTGGTAGGGGCAGAAGGTATATGGAAACCTTGTAATTTCTGCCCAATTTTGTTATGAACCTAAAATTTCTCTAAAAATAAAATCTATTGAAAAGAAAAAAAAACAAAACTAGCTATTTTTCTCATAACATCATTGGCCATTACAAATAATTTTTCTTTTGCTAATCTGACAGGTGACTAAACTCATTTTACTTTTCATATTTTTAAATTACTGCTAAGGTTGACTAATAGGTTTGCTGTTTGTTTTTCCTCACTTGTTAATTGCCAATGTGTTTCTTTTGTCCCTTTTTATTTTAATGACCAATAAAGACTCTATGTAGTAGTAACAAGTACACTTTGCTGTATTCAGTATTTGTCTGGTTTGTTATCTTTTAACTTTGGTCATGGTATTTTTTGTCACAAGAAGTTTTATTTATTTAGTTAGTTTATTTATTTTGAGAATGAAAGAGAGACAGTGAATGTGAGCAGGGGAGGGGCAGAGAGAGAGGGAGAGAAGGAGAATCCCAAGCAGGCTCCATGCTGTCAACACAGAGCCTGACATGGGGCTTGAACTCACAAACCATGAGATCACAGCCTGAGCTGAAATCAAGAGTCAGATGTTTAGCTGCCTGAGCCACCCAGGCATTCCCACGAGAAGTTTTAATACATAGTTAAGTCCATCTTTTCGTTTCACATCAGTATTACAGAAATATTCTCCTGTATCTTCTTTAAACACTTTAGTGGTTTGAATCTATTTGGAATTTTATGTATGTTTCTAAAATGAGATATTATATATTTCATGTTTTCTTCAAATGGATATACCATTTATTGAATAAATGTTTCCATTAATTTAGAATGTGTTGTAAAATTTCATATAAACGACTTTTTGTCTGGATTCACAGAAAGAAATAAACATGCTGAATATTTCTCAGACCCACAATTCCTTTCCAGTAAAGTTTCCATTATGCAGTGTTTTATTTTTGTTTTTATTTTTTTCTGCCAGAATGTTTACAAAGTTCTTCAACGTTAGACATCTCAATAGAAAATAGATGTTTATTATTTTAAATCAATATTTTCTGCAGGTCTATCATAACTTAAATATCATCACTGTCGTCATCATAATGATGAGCACAAATATGTATTAAACACTTTTAATATGCCAAAAAACTTCATTAAGCCATTTACAAGTGTGATCTCATTTGATCCTCAGGACAACATGATGTTTATATGTGGGAAAAGTGAAGCTTTGAGGATTTTAATAACTTACCCAAAGCCAAGATGAGTCAGGACTCAGTACAACTCATCAAAATCTCATTTCTTAACCATTATGTAATATTAAGCCTTTTTGATCTGCAGATTTGGGTCCTTTTTCAGTAAGTGCTTTTCTTTTCATTCTATCTTTGAACATTCTATTTTATTTGCTGCATTCCCTTTTTTGGAGGCATCTATCATTTACAGATTAAATTTTTGTCCTTTCCTCTCTCTTGCCTTTCACATTCTTGTTTTGTTTTTGTTAACATTCTAGTATTTTTTTTTTTAGCCTGAGTTTTTCTTATTGTCATGAATTTAGTTTTTCAGGCTGAAGTACTCAGGAATTCAATTTGAATACTTACATAATATTAATTTATAACATGACGTGTTTGGACAATCAGTATTTAAACACTATATTGCAATTGATCTTTCTTTCTTTCTTTCTTTCTTTCTTTCTTTCTTTCTTTCCTTTCTTTCTTTTTTAAGTGGCTCCAGGGGTACCTGGGTGGCTCAGTCAGTTAAGCATCCAACTTTGGCTAAGGTCATGATCTTGCAGTTCGTGGGTTCAAGCCCCGTGTCGGGTTCTGTGCTGACCTCTCAGAACCTGGAGCCTGCTTCAGATTCTGTGTCTTCCTCTTTCTCTCTGCCCCTCCCCTGCTCATGCTCTGTATCTCTCTGTCTCTCCAAAATAAATAAATGTAAAAAAAAAAAAGTTTTGAAGTAGCTCCAGTGCGGGAATTGAACTCACGACTCTGAGGTCAAGTGTTGGATGCTCTACCAACTGAGCCACCCAAGCACTCTACAAGTGATTTTTCAATAACAGAATATATCTCAAATGATACAATAAAGCTAGAGCCTAGATTAATGTGGTAGGAAATGATATTCACAGATCGATTATATGTACCTAATAATTGCATGGTTAAAATAAAATATATCCTGACAAGTAAAGGACATAATTCAATAGCATATAAATGATTGGGTTATTTTAAAATGCTTTTGTGATTATACAAATTACATATCTGTAATCTTGAAACTCAGAGAACCATAATTGAAAAGGCATTGCATTTGGAGCAGATCTTAAATACATCTCCTCATGGTGTGACTTGAACAAGTATCTTAGCCTTTCTGAATGTGTTTCATTATATATAAAATGGGAAAATTAGTATCTTCCCCATAATTACGTCTTAAAAATAAATAATGCTTCAAAGAAGTTTTAAGCTGGGAAATATGTAAAACATATACCACAGGATAACTATTATTATTTTGATATAAAAATTATCATCTTTAGTTGTCAGGGCATAGAAGAACTACAGTTCTTTACCTAGCTATTTCAATTTGTCATTGTTGCAAGAGACCGAGAATGTGCTAACTCTGTCATATCTCTATAGAAGGAGCTGTAACCAGTATTTTTCCTTTGAAATGTGTATGCCCCAGTAATAGATGCTTCTTTCAAATTTTAGGCACAGTAACAAATGCCATTTCAGATATGCAAATGCTCAAGGGCATGTTTCTCAGTAGACACTGTACTGCCTTAAAGATAAATAACAAGAACTGAGAATGTAGTAGCTGGGATTTCATCCAATGAGGTCTGCCATTTAAGCAGCACGGCATGAGCTTGACTTGGTGGCAGTTAGCAGTAGCAACTCATGAATGTAGACAGATTTATGCAGGGTGACCTTCATGACTCAGTGTGCTTGGGAACTTTGTGATTTCCACAGGGGTTACCAACAGGACGTTCCATTGACAACCACAATGAGTGTTCCACCTCCGTGGCATTTTTAGAGCACATCTTTATGCATCAGAAAACCCCAGCCTTGCACAAGGCTGCTTTCTAAAGAGACATGTTACTGGATGAATTTTGCAAAGGATAGAGTTCATCTGCATTCTTATCAATTAGCTAGCTACAACCTCAAAGCCTTTTTTTTTTTCCTCAGTATTTTGCTACTTCACTGCCACGATGCATGTCCAAACCTATGTTTTCTGTGATAAAATGATTAAATCAATGTTAGCCTCAAAGGGGACAGGGGTCTGTGATAGCTATTTGTAGTGGGTTTTAGAACAATGTTTGATCTCGGCATCAAAGGGCATTGAGGTGCTACAACAATGACAAAGCATATCTAAATAGCTTCATTTTGCTTAACTATTGGAGTAGATTAGTGAAGTAATAGGCATATGGTATCTAGACTTCAATAAGACATTTATTAAGCTGAATATTATTTCCATTTTGGAAGAGTTGGAATAATTCTAGTGTCCTAAAAGCACGCTAATAGTTGAAATGATTTCAGTTGCAAAGCAGTAATCCAAAGATGTGCATCAGAGTCTGCCTTGTGATTGTCTTACTGCTATTGATTTATTGGATAATATTATAAAGATATTCTTAGCAAATTTACAGAAGCAGAAAATGTTCAATTATAATGGTGTTTCAAAAGATCTCTGTATGCTAAAACCGCGATCTAAAGCTAACATGGTAATATTTAACAGCAAAAAATTATGTCTGATTGCTGGTGAAAATGGGATATTTACTTTGGGAAAGAAAAATAATGTAGAAAAGAAGCTAGGGGCGCCTGGGTGGCTCAGTCATTTAAGCGTCCAACTGCAGCTCAGGCCATGATCTCAACAATTTGTGAGTTCAAGCCCTGTGTCGAATCTGGAGCCTGCTTCAGATTCTGTGTCTCCCTCACTCTCTGCCCCTCCCCCACTCATGCTCTGTCTCTCTCTGTCTCTCAAAAATAAATAAATAAAAAAAAAATAAAGGAAGCTAATTAAAAAACATTCAATGGTCAGGGGGTGCCTGGGTGGCTCAGTCTGTTAAGCCTCCGACTCTTGGTTTTGGCTCAGGTCATGATCTCACGAGGTTTGTGAATCCGAGCCCCCACATCGGGCTCTGTGCTTACAGCGCAGAGCCTGCTGGGGATCCTCTGTCTCCCTCTCTTGATCCCCGTCAACTCTCTCTCTGTCTCAAAAATAGATAAATGCTAAAAATTTTTTTTAAAAATTCAATAGTCTGTTAGGTAGAATAAGAGATACCAGAAATACAAGAGGTAGAAGTGGAATCAATGACATAGCATAGAGACAGAGTAATTTGGACAGTATGTAAAGAACATTCAAGTAGAACTCGGATGTTGCTGCAGGGTACGCAGAGTGTGCCTTGATTGATGACATCTCAGCACATGTTGAAGGACACTTGGATTTTCTGTGTGTGGGGGATGGGAATGGAGGGTCTTTAAACTGTGCGTTAACTCTGAGCATCTATGCTTTTATAACTGTTGGGCTCAGTTGTTTCAAGCTAGTTAAAAAAGGTTTGCACTCTGCTTTAATCTCTGTCTTTTCCTTTAAAAGCCCAATATGAAAATCTCAAAATGTGTTTGATGTTAAAATAGAGGATCACTGTATTTGATGGTATTATCAATCGTCGCCTAGCCCTGAAAATGAGACCCAGACACATCTCATTTAACATTTCACTATTTTTTAAAATCAAGAACACAGTTTGTTTCCATATTATTATATCACCTCACCTTCACCATTGAATTTAATGTAGAGTAAAAAATAATTACAAAAGGACACAAAGTTATTTTTAAATACAATTTTCCTGGTTCCAATTGCAGTGATCATTTATTCAAATAAGTTTCAGTGTTATATGCTACGAAGGCATACCAAACTTTATCATTCACAATACTCAACATTAAAGTTTTGACCAATGTCTGTCTTTTCTCCTAAAACGTTCTTTTTTTTTTTTCTTATAGAGGTGTCCCTAGCACTTGGCACAGCAGCTTTCCATTTTTGTTAAATGGATATATTTTATATGCCCTTTTGCATCTAAATTTTGTTTGTCTCCTTGTCTTTGTCACCCATCTCCTATCATTTATAAACAGAACTCCCCTCCTTAATTTTAAATTGAATAAATGCTATGTTTGCCTATAGCAAAAAATACTCACCAAACACTTTGAGGATATGTCTTTAAATCATAAGCCCCTGTAATCATTTAAATTGTTTTTTAATCACAATGAATGCCTTTGCCTGTATTGATCGTTCACATTCATGAATTCTTTTAAACAATTCCTAAAATCTTTAAAAAGGTGTGGTTTATTTTTTCTTTTATCTGAACATTTTGTACCTGGTAGGACATTGCTCTTAACATATGATAGAATGTACTTTTGCAAAGATTCCAAATAAATTACTTTATTGATCTGATGTGTTGATCTGTATTTGTCATAATTTTATTTCCTCTTATGATACTCTTGGGTTTTAAGTCTTTATAGAAGCTGAGTTAGTTTTTACCACTTCAAAATAAAAAATATGTTTAACTCAATATTTTTAATGATATCCACAGAAAATTACGTATGTTTCCAAATACTTTCTACATACTTATGACAATTGAATGCGTTATACTTTCTTATATAATGGATTTGAGATAGGCATGGAAAACAGAATTCTAAGAAGGACCTCAGGATTCACTTGTTTCCCGGTGAACATGTCCTGAATAATCCCCACATTTTTTGAATATGATGAATTTTACTCCCACGGTTAGGATATGTTATAGGTCAGAAGGGATTTTGCAGATATAATTAATCAGTTGACCTTATGGTAGAAAGATTAATTCAGTGGGCCTGAGCTAATCACATAAATCCTTTCAAAGCAGTCTTTTCCAGGCAGGTGGCCGAAGAGGTAGCAGTGACGGGCTCCAGGTGTCCTAGAAGAAAGCAAACATTCATGTTGTGAATTGCCTTTGGCGGCCACACGGTAGAGAACTACAGGCAGCATGGAGGAGCTGAGAGCTAACCCCAGACAACTGCTAGAAGGATAACAGGGCCTCAGTCCTAAACTTGTGAGGAAATGAAGTCTGCCAACAACCAGTGAACTTGGAAGACAATTCTGAGCCAAGATGAGAACTATAACTCAAGCCAACATTTTGATTTCAGCTCATGAGACCCTGAGCAGAGAAACTCAGCCACACTATGTCCAGACTTGTGACCTACAGAACCTCTGAGGTAATAAATTTGTGTTGACAGAAGCTACTCCATTTGTGGTCTTTCGTTACACAGGAACAGTAAACTCGTAAAACCCAGGAAATTTGTCATTTGAAGTTCACCAAAATTAAGCGTCAAAGGAAAGCTTCCCAAAGTTTCTCCTGAAAGAAGCGTCAAGGAAGGTACAAGTTTCAGGTTCAGTAGACATTATCCAACCTAATCCAGTGAAGGTCACTGATGGTCAGATAGAGTAAGTGCCTTTCCTTAAATCATCCATAAACATAATAACGACTGGAACCAACATCCCATGGCTCCAAATCAATGCTTTTTCCACAGTACACTTATACATTTATTCATAATTGGAAAAGGGGTGGCTGGTGGGAATCATGGATATGTTATTTTATTTTTAATAAGTAATGAATCTCTAAAATGTTTTGTAGCTGTTCCTCCTTCCTTCTCTCTTTCTCTTCTTCCTTTCCTTCCTTCGTTTCTTCCTCATCCCTCCCTGCCTCCCTTCCTCCTTCATTTTTATTATCCAGGATCCAGTCAGATTTCACCTACCTCGTTTGATTGTCATAGGTCTGTATTCCCTTTTAATTCAGAATGGGCTCACTATTTTTTTCTATTACACTGACTTTTTAAACTCTCAAGGCCAGTTGTTTTATGGTATATCTCACATTGTGGATATGACTGTTTATTCATATTTCTTTTGAAAACCTCCTGCATTTTATTAAGGAAGTTAGGTCTATAGGTTTTATTAGATCCAGGTAAAACATTTGGCAAGAATATTTTATGTGACTGTTGTGAACCCCATAGAGCATCATATCAGGAGACACATGCTATAAAAATATCCCCTTCGGGTGCCTGGGTGGCTCAGTCAGTTGAGCATCCTGACCCGTGACTTCCGCTCAAGTCATGATGTCGTGGCTCATGAGTTTGAGCCCTGTGTTGGGCTCTGTGCTGACAGTGCAGAGCCTGCTTGGGATTCTGTCTCCCCCTTTCTCTGCCCCTCCCCTGCTCACTCCCTCTCTCACATACATACATACATACATACATACATACATATATACATACATACATACATAATTTTTAAGAAAAGAATATCTCCTTATTAAAGGTACTAAGTTTGAACTCTTGATTAAGATAGTAAATGCCATTCTCTTCCCACGTAAAGGTGCATTCTTTTGTTTGTGCTGGTGAGTAATCTGGGGGGTGACACTCTGGCACCATATGACTATCCTGTTAGTCAACAACATTTTGCCCAAGCTCTTGCCGTCCATTGCTGAGCCTTGATGAGCTGATTATTATACAGGGGGTGAATTAGCATTTTTATTTTTGCCATGACAAAGTACCACAAATTTAGTGGCCTAAGGCATTACAAATTTATGATCTTATAGTTCTGAAGGTCAGAGGTCAGCACAGGTCTCACTGGAATAATGTATTTGGTATCAAGGCTGCATTCCATCCCTGGATGCTCTAGGGGAGAATCTGTCTTCTCAACTTTGTCCAACTTCTAAAGGCTACCCTCATTCCCTGGCTCATCACCTTCTTGCTCCATCTGCAAAATTAGTGACAACAGGTTGAGTCCTTTTTACATTATGCCTCATTGACCCCTCTTCCCGCAGTCGCATCTCCCAGTGACCACAGGTGGTAAAATTTCTCTGCTTTTTCATGTGATTAGACTGTGTTCACCCAGACAATCCCAGAAGATCTTCCCATCTGTGGGTTCTTAATTTAATTACATCTGTAAGGTCTCTTTTGCCATGTGAGGTAAGATGTACAAGGACTCCAAGGATTAGGATCTAGACATATTTGGGAGACCCTATTTTTCCCTCCACAGGAATTGCAAAATGTTCATTAAAAAAATAAATTCTATCATTAATTCTGCTTATGGTACTTATGGTACCTTGCATTCTTATGTAAAGAAACATTGTTCCCTTCTCTATGGATTCAGAGATTACTTACATTTCAATGTGTTATAATCTGTTCTTTAATTTCCCTTTTTGATGCTAAAGATGAGGGGCGCCTGGGTGGCGCAGTCGGTTAAGCGTCCGACTTCAGCCAGGTCGCGATCTCGCGGTCCGTGAGTTCGAGCCCCGCGTCAGGCTCTGGGCTGATGGCTCGGAGCCTGGAGCCTGTTTCCGATCCTGTGTCTCCCTCTCTCTCTGCCCCTCCCCCGTTCATGCTCTGTCTCTCTCTGTCCCAAAAATAAATAAAAAACATTGAAAAAAAAAAATTAAAAAAAAAAAAGATGATTCAAAGTATTGTTTCCAAAGTCATGCTAATAATTTGATATTCACAATCCTGAGAAAGACATAAGAACAGTTATTTGTTTCTTGAAGAAATACATAGTAACACCTTGTACTATACACCAAGTACTGTGCTACTGAAAATTCCCATACGTGCATTGAGCACTTACTATATTCTGGCTACTAATCATTTGGTGTGTATTAACTCACACAATACTTGTAACCACTACATGAGGTGAGCAGTCCCCATCTTACAGATGAGGACACTATAACATAGAACAACAGAATGATGGGATTCAAACCCATAAATAGTGACCCCAGAATTCACACAGTCATATGCTGGTGTCAAGGGTTCTTAATATCAGGGGTCCACAGAACCCTATAATCGAGTTCAAATTTCCAAGAGAGAAAAGGTCTATAGTTTATATCAATTTCTCAAAAGAAATGCAAAAACTAAAGATCTGGGTCCCACTGTTGTACTGGGGGCTAGAGATTAATTGCCAATTATAATAAACAGGAGTAATTCCAGTTTTCCTGTTTTTTTTTTTAATTGAAATATATTTGACACGTAATGTTAAATTAGTTTCAGGTATACAACATAGGGATTCGACAGTTCTCTTGGTTTATCATGCAGCATAACTACCCAAGCTCTTCTGTGCCTAACAAGGGACTTTTCCACTTAACGCTCTTTTATCTAGCCAATGCATTTTAAAATGTTACATACCATTTCGTTGTATGTGTAAGATACATCCTTTATTGAATCTGTGAGGTCTATCATTAGTTTCCCCTATCAGTGGATGTTTAACTGTTTTTTCCCTAAGTTTTGCCACCCGCATGAAATTATGAATTTCTAGTATATGCTTTTTGCTACATGTTTGCAGTAGTATATCATTTTATTGATTATAACCACTTTAAAATATATTAGATTTAATAACTCTTAGTCTGTAGATCTGTCTTTTTTGCCGTTTTTAATAATTTGTAATACATATTTGTAATACATATAATTTGTAATTACAAATTTGTAATACATATAATTCATGAGAAGTTGATTTCTATTTCTATTTTTGTTATTTATATTAGGTTTCATTTAACACAGTCAGGAAGTATATTTTGTATTATGTGTCCATTTTTAGAATTCAGTAGGATATTTTCTCTCCTTTCCTCTTTCTTTTTAGAAAGTGTGTGTATGTGAGTGTGCATGGAATATGTTATGTGGAATACAGATATATAAATATACTCCATATGGAGTATACACATACCTACATATATATGTGTATATTCTAATTTAAAATAAGGACACCTGAGTGGCTTAGTCAGTTAAGTGTCTGACTCTTGGTTTCGGCTCAGGTCATGGCTGGTGGGTTTAAGCCCCGCATCGGGCTGCATGCTGAGCCCGTCCCCTACTCGTGCTGTCTCTCTCAAAATATACATACATACATACATACATACATACATACATACATGCATACATATATAAAATACATACAGACATTTTTCTGTACTGGCCTAGTTAGGAATTTTAGTCTATAAATTCTACTTTGGTTCCTTATATTACTTAGTTTTTCCTCCATATACTTCAATGCTATATTTATTAGGAATAGTTTTATCTTGATTGTGTATAGGATCCTTTATTATACTAAAGTCATTTTCTTGGTTTGAGTTACTGCAGAATGCTTGAAATTTAACTCTTTCAGATAAATAATGTGATCCTTGCAGTGTTTAGTTTGTTTTTCTTTGGTAAATCATTATATATTCCTTTACATTTTTTTTTTGTAGTCAGTTTCTTTTAGACAAGATTGTCTTATAAATGGTATATTGTTTTCTATCTTTTTGGTTATATTATCATGGTCCACAATGTTTAAGAGCTTACTGAATCTTTGTTATTACAAGAGATGCATTTGGTCTTTTGTCTTATGCTTCTTCTATGTCCTTTGTTTTTGTACTTTTGAAATTTGATTTATGGGTTGTTTTTGTTTGTTTGTTTGTTTTGCCTGCCCTCTACCTGAGAAAATTTAAATGCACATAGTGAAGGAAGATAACACCTGAAACTTGCATGTTTAAATCTGTGCTTATTAATTTATCAAATTCAGTATTATTGACTCCACTCATGAAGTAGGAAAATAGCACACTTCTTGCCAACAAAATGTTTTTATTGGCAGATTTCTTGGATATTTTCATTAATTTACTGCCATCTAGTTACTATTATTTTTACATATTGTCTCATGTCTCTTCCAAAAATGTTAATTATAATATACTTTATGTTAAAACATTCTTGGGGCGCCCGGGTGGCTCAGTCGGGTAAGCATCTGACTTTGGCTCAGGTCATGATCTCTCGGTTTGTGAATTTGAGCCCTGCATCGGGCTCTGTGCTGACAGCTCAGAGCCTGGAGCCTGCTTTGGATTCTGTGTCTCCCCTCTCTCTCTGGCCCTCCCCCTGCCTCAAAAATAAACATTAAAGAAAAACAATTTTAAAACATTCTTTTGTCACTTAGTTCAGATATTATTTTCAATTAATTTTTTATTTAAATCAGCCTTTTTTCAATGACTGTCCCATCTTGATATTTATTTCTATTTTTCTTGTTGTTGGCTGAATATAATGTATCCATGAGTGTTTTTCAGGATGGATACCAAAATTCTATAAGTATTTCCTTCATGCATACCTAAGGATATCATATTTTCTTCAGTCCCAAATGATGATATATTTATTTTCCATCAGAATTCTAGATGTTGCTCAGTTAGCTCCTGACATAATAACTGATGTAAAAAGTCCTATGATTATTCTGCTTTCTTGTTTGTTTGTCTTCAGATGAATTTTTGTTGTACTTAAACATACTTGCAGGGTTCTTTTTTAACCCTTGTACTCCATTAACTGTACTAAAATATTTTACTGTGTTCAGCATTCTCTATTAATTTTTTTTTTTCTGAAGTAAGGGGATTCTTTTATTCTACTGAGTTGGGTTTGCCTTTGTTTCGGAAGTTTACTTCTTTGAAAAGTTTAATCTTTTTGTTGGTAAAATTTTTCTTTTTTTATCTTTGAAAAAAAATGATTACCCAGGTATAGGGACTGAATTCTCTATCTGGGTTCAGGATTTCCTCACCTTCTCATCTGGTAGGATAGATATGCAAGGATCATTAGCCAAATTAAAAATAAACTATTACTTCATAATCATGGAAAATCACCCATCAAAATACAAGGGTTCTGATAATCTGTTGATGAATGCAGCCTAGTCTATTGAGGCTAGTCAAAGTATTTGTAGTCCCTTTCCCTGAATTAGAAAAACCAAGTTGACGTAAAGAAAGTCTTACTGTAAAGAGAACAGCAGGTCTGCTTGACATATGCTGCCCACACACAGAAAGGCAGAATGGGAGCAACACAGAACATGCCGTGCCTGAGTTCAGGATGCAAAAGAAAAAAAGAACAAGAGGTCTGTCTCTGGACAAAGTAACCTAATCCACTAGTAAAATAGAGGTTCTTGTGCACAGTCCTCTCACCAGTCAGAACAGCCATAAGATCTTCTGTGGCGGCACAATTAAGGAGGTACAGATATATGCCAGAACATTCCTTGCAAACTACAACTGGAAAGGGATAATAAAATTTACCTCTTTTTAAGGTTGAAATGGGGCTGGGAGTGAGGAGCAAACACTATCCAAACTCATATAATTTTCATATAACTTAAATACATTGAAAGATGTTAGAATCTTAATTTCCCTATCTGTTTCCTTCTGAAAGTGTTATCTATGTCACTGTCCAGTTTCCCATTGGATAATTTTTAGTTCAGGATGATTTTCTGAGAGGTTGAAGTTTGACACTGCTTTTCACCTTCAATTATTATTTTTTTAAAGTTTTTATATAAATTCCAGTTAACATACAGTGTGATATTAGTTTCAGACATACAATACAGAGATTCAACACTTTCATACAACACCCAGTGCTCATCAAAGCAAGGACACTCCTTAATTCTCATCACCTATTTTACCCACCGCCCCACCCACTTCCCCTTTGGTAACCCTCAGTTTGTTCTCTATAGTTGAGTCTGTTTCTTGGATTGTCTCCCTCTCTCTTATTTTTACCCTTTGCTCATTTGTTTTGTTTCTTAATTTTTTTTAACATTTATTATTGGGGAGCCTGGGTGGCTCAGTCGGTTGAGCACCCGACTTCGGCTCAGGTCATGATCTCCCAGTTCGTGAGTTCCAGCCCCGTGACGGGCTCTGTGCTGACAGCTCGGAGCCTGGAGCCTGCTTCCGATTCTGTGTCTCCCTCTCTCTCTGCCCCACCCCTACTCGTGCTCTGTCTCTGTCTTTCAAAAATGAATAAACATAAAAAAAATTAACATTTATTATTGAGAGACAGAGACAGAGCACGAGTAGGGGTGGGGCAGAGAGAGACGGGAGACACAGAATCCAAAGCAGGCTCCAGGCTCTGAGCCGTCATCACAGAGCCCTGACGCAGGGCTTGAACTCACGAATCGTGAGATCATGACTTGAGCTGAAGTCAGGACGCTCAACCAACAGAGCCAGCCAAGCGCCCCTGTTTTGTTTCTTAAATTTTACATGTGAGTGAAATCATATGGTGTCTGTTCTTCTTGGACTTATTTCACTTAGCATAATACTCTCTAGCTGCATCCGTGTCATTGCAGATGACAAGATTTCATTGTTTTTTTTATGGATGAGTAATAATATCCCGAAATGTATATTTATATCACATCTTCCTTATCCATTCATCAGGTGATGGACACTTGGGCTGTTTCCATAATTTGGCTTTTGTAGATAATGTTGCTATAAACATCAGGATGAATGTATCCCTTTGAATTTTTGCATCTTCTGACTAAATACCTAGTAGTAAGATGGTTGGATCATAGGGTAGTTCTATTTTTAACTTTTTGAGGAATCTCCATACTGTTTTCCAGAGTGGCTGCACCCGTTTGCATTCCCACCAACAGTACAAGAGGGTTCTGCTTTCTCCACATCTTTGCCAACACCTGTTGTTTCTTGTCTTGTTGATTTTAGCCGTTCTGACAGGTATGAGGTGAGATCTCATTGTGGTTCCCTGAACACGTAGTATTCAATACCCAGATGTATAGCGAAATGTGTTGTGTCAACTATTATATAACTTATTCCAAAATTACTCTGTAATTATGTTCGTTATTTACATGCTTTTCCTTTTCTTCCTCAGTTTTTTTTTTGCCTGCCATGTTTTTTTTTTAACGTTTGCATTAGTATCCTGGTTTATCTTCTTTACTCACTTTAAGTGGAGAAAAACATCAGAACCCACTCTTTGCTCAAGAACAATGTTAGTGATTTGAGTGGTCTTTTAAAAATTGCTCTTGATATTTCCCCACGTCCCTTCTCCATTGGCTCCCTCTCTGAGAGGTATCACTTAGTCCTTTAGGAATGAAATTTTAGGTACAGGAATTACTGGTTTATATACCTTCTTAATCATTTATTTGATTGAGTAATATAGAGAAGAAGCTGAGGTTACTACTAGCGGCTGTCAATCAAGCAAAATTTCTCTTCAGGTCTGGAGTCTGACCTGGAGGTTTCTCTCTTTGGATTGGTAGGGAGTTGAACATCCAGATGAAAGTCCATATCTGTGTAGACATGCAAGTATTTCTCCTTGCTTATGTCATTTGTGTCAGAAGCTACAGTGTAGAGTTTCCCATCTACCCAGGGTTGTTCTTTTTGGCAGAAAATCAGCTCAAACAAAATAACATGACTTTCCTAGGATGTCTGTATGTTAACAATCTCTACCATCCACCTGCCCTTTCACTGTGCTAGAATTAGTCCCACAGGATGCTTTTCTCCCCCAGTAATGTGTTTACTCCCCAACCTCATCCCCTCAGCTAGAAGTTCCTAGTAGACCTCATTCAGAACCTCTTTTCTTACTTCTTACACCATAGTCTTCCTAATTGGAAATATGTCTTTGATAATCACAGTGTCTCCGCTTTATCAACATTTTTTTTTGTAACTGACTGATATTCTTCAGTTTATTATATGGCGTAATTCCCAAGTATACAGGCAGTTTTTATCTCTAATTATGTTATTCATTTCATTAAGTTTCAGTTAGGGAAGCTATGAAAGCATGAATTCACTCTGCCATTAAACTCTGTGCATGAACTCTGTGCATTAAATTTTTATTTTTGTAAAGCATTGGAGAAATGTGCTTGAACTGGATGGCTAAGTTGAATATGACAACAGAGTGCTCTTGATCTTGGCTAGATGCCAGAACATGAGCACATTCGTGTCTTCTCTAGCTAAAGGGAACAGCACTGTGGATCTGTCCCAGGAAATTCCACACAGCCACCTGTTTTGCACCACAACTACTTTTACCCTCTATTGCTGAATGCAGTTGGCTTAAAACAAGACTTTCCTTAAAGTACATTTTGTAATTTCAAAACCCCATTCCTCATAGCTGAAGTTTTTAGCATTTTAAGTGCATGCTTTAAATGTACAGGCTCCCAGAAATCGCAGGTGCAAATCCAGATGGAGTTAACTCATAAAGTAGATAAACTATCTTACATGCACCTTATTCTGTGGGATTCTTAGGAACCCAAATCAAGTCTTTACTTTGTTGACCTTTAAGATGTGAGATCAATTTTCTTAATAAAAAGTAGACTTTTGTACAGTTTCTGAAAAGTCACTGAAAACCTTTACCAACAGAGACACCAGATTATATGTCCTAGTCAGCCTTGGAGAAATAAAGTTTATTAGTTGACATAAAAACACCAACAGCAGTATTTGCTTCTTTCCCCAGTGGCAGGAACCTTTTGAAATGGTTTCTGAATGTACTGTCACACACCTTCTGGAATGTTCAAAATGTTTAAAGCACTATGCACATCATCATACTCAGGAAACTTGAGGAAGGGTGATATAACCATAATCAGCTAACATCCATTTAATACTTACATTGTGCCAGCCATTGTACTTTAAATTGGATTATACAATTTTAATCCTAAAAGTAACCCTGAAGATTAGATATAATTATTGTCCCTTTGTTACAATGAGGGAGTAACTTCGATTTAAAAAAATAAATGCCTTGCTTGGGTTTACTCAGCTGGTGGGTGAGTCATTAAGAATATAAATTTCTAAATTCTACTTGCAGAGATGTGCCATAACACTATTCTGTACCATTTCTTCTATGTACTTGCATTTTTAAAATTCAAGTATATAGTTTGAAAAGAACTGCTTACTCTGGGCATAATAGGCCAATGTTACATTAACTTTATGAAGTGTACTTTTTTATCAATGGTATTTGTACCTCATGTGCTTTTCATTTTATTTGAAAATTTGAAATATATACAATAAAATGTTTATACTTCCACAAATCTGTAAAAAGTAAGAATGTTGCAAAAAGTGAATCACAGGCAGTCATGAGGATTTATCATACAATACATACCTATTGAGTTTATATACTTAAGTGGGAATTAAGATGGTTTTAAGATTCTGCTGCATAAAACTCAGAAGTGTTTGATGCGAATATAACTAATATAATTTAATAAAGACTGTTTTTACTGTGAGTTAACATACTTAGCCAATGCATAGAAAATAAAATGTATGTGACTTGTACCTTCTAGGGAACATTTGCAATAAGGTAGGAAACCTTAATATTTTAGCCGGAACAGTTCTAAATAGATTTATCTATAAGTGTCCTTGAACATTCTTATATACATTTCCACTTTTTAATGTCAAAGGATGTTTTGAAGCTAGGAAAATTATTCCATAATTCAGTCATCTTTCTCTCCTCCTTTTGTTTTTATGATTACATAACATAGGCTCTTCCTTGGCTGTGCGTAGTTACATATAGATCTGCAGGCAGTTCGTACAATGGGGCTTACCCTCAGGAGATGGGATTTGTAATTTGTCAACATAGGTTTCTTCTCCTTTATTCTCTGAAAAGACAGTTCTGAATTTCAGCTGGTCTCCAGTAGGACTGAGACCCAGCTATTCATTGTCATTACCTGATAATAATCATGTCAATTTCTGTCTACTTTCAGGGCATTTGTATCTCATTGCCTCTGCCTAGAACATTCTTCTCCAAATTTCCCCATTTTTGGGTTCCTCTTCTCATTCAGGTTTTCATCCCAGTTTGCTTTCCTCAGAGAGTTCATTTCATACCACATCCTCTAAAGTAGGTTCTTTCTCCCTCAGCTATTTCCTCAATTATTTGCTTATTTACATATGTATTTTCTCTCTTCCACTTCAACATAAGACCCTAAAAGAGAGGAGTCTTGCTGCCTTATTTACTGCAGTGTGTCCGCTGCCTACGACATATTCCTAGACAGTTGCTCAATAACTACTTATTGATTGGTTGGCAGCTCCAGTGAACATAAGTAGAAACCCCAGTTGCACCAGATAAACCAAGCTGACCAAAACAATACCGCAAAGGCTCTGAAAATTAAATAGTCATTGGAAACACAGACCACAAAAGTAGGCCAGGGCATGTGTGTGAAATCCAAACCAATGGGACCCAAAGTCTCTTCACATAGTAGGCAGAATGTTAAAGATAATTTTTTTTAATCACACATCATAATATGATCCAGGAACATCACAACTAAATAAGAGAAGACAATCTGTTGACACCCAAACCAAATGAGTCAGATGTTAGAATTATCTGTCAGCAATTTCACAGCAGCCATTATACACACTACGTCAATAATAAATGACAAATCCTCTGGAAATAAATGGAAAATCTCAACAAAGAAAGAGAACTTGAAAAAGAAAGTAAAGTAGTAATTTGTAACACTGAGAAACATAATAGAAACAAGAAAAAAACCTCGCTGCTTGGTCTCAATATCAGAGCAGGATGACAGTATAGATTAGATGACTTTGAGGATAGATCAAGAGAATTCACTCAATCTGAAAAACAGAGAGTAAATAGATTGAAAAAAAATGTATAGAGTCTCAGGAGAAAAAAGAACCAACGGTCATATTGTAAAGTACTACAAGGAGAGGAGAAGGGGTGGAGCTACAAGATTATCAAAGAGGTAACGTCTAAAACCTTTCTGAGTTTGATGAAATACCCAAATCTACAGATACAAGAAGTTGAGCAAACCCCAGATAAACCCAAAGAACTCCATGCCAGGACACATTGTACTTAAATTCCTGAATACTAAACAAACAAAAATTTTGCAAGCGTACATAGAGAAATGTTAACAAATACCTAAGTCTAAATAATCATGGTTTGTCTGCCAATTATCTTTTTAATTAAAAATAATGTTCCATGGAAGAAAAAAACAACTAGTTCAGCTACGAATTTTAACCATTACACAAGTATGTTTCCTTAAGACAAAGAGCATCTGTTTGTATGCAGCAGAACTATTTTGTGAGTACTTCCCATTTCTTCCATAGAATGTAAAAAAAAAAAAAAAGTTTAGTACATGGTTGAGCAGTTTATTTTTCTCCTTGGGAATGTGTGCTGATACAGATGCAGTGGATATTGATACAAGTTCATGCACTTTCTCAATTTGCGCTGACATGATCGATTTTTTTTTTTTTTTTTTTTTTTTTTTTTTTTTTTGCTGTTACCACTGTAACTCACAGTGCAAAGGGAAAATAATTTCTTAATATTATTAGGAAGACTTCATGGACTTCTTGAAGTTTCTGAGGGATTCCTAAAACTTTGATACTTCTAGAATCACTTATGCAGTTTTAAGAATAATTTATTTAGGCATGTATAGCACCATAGCAAAATAAAGAGTCCAGACCTAGACTGTATATGTATATTTTAATAGGTTTTCAACAAAGTTGTAGTGATTAAATTTAAAGTTTTTTTTCCCAAGAAATGTGTTTGAATAACTAGATAGATATCTGTATTTTTAAAAACACTTTCTCTTATTTTGACTAATTCACAAAATAGAATTTTAGATGGTGCAGCACCTGGATGGCTCAGTCAATTGAGGGTCAGACTCTTGATTTTGGCTCAGGTCATGATCCCAGGGTTGTGGGTTTGAGCCCTGCATTGGGCTCCATGATGAGCACTGAGCATGGAACCTGATTGGAATTCTTTCTCTCCCTCTCTCCCTGCCTCTTCCCCACTTGTGCTTGTTCTTTCTCTCTCTCTCTCTGTCTAAAAAAAAAAAAAAAAGAATTTTAAACGGAATGCAAACCTAAAACTGAGGAGACCACTTAGAAGAAAATTTAGAGAAGGCAAAGCTTTCCTACTCAGGACACGAAAGGAAAAACAGTAAGAAAAGTAGCGATGAACTGCATTTTATAAAAACGTAAATTTCTGCATTTCAAAAACTACCATTAGAGTAATGAAATAGACAAGCTACAGAGAGGTAGAAAATATTTCCCATACATACATGTAACAAAAAACTTTATTCAGAATATATAAAGGAATTTTACAATGCAATAATAAGACAAATAATGCATTTTAAAAATGGACCATGAAAAGATTTTCAAAGTCATTCATTAATATGAGAAATATTGAAAATCTAAACCCCGAGGAGATGTCTTTTCCTGTGTGAACCCATAAGAATGGCTAATGTTAAAAGATTAATAATAAGTATTTGCAGCAATGTAAACAACTAGAACTCATATATCATTAGGATTGCAAAGTGGTATGGCCACTTTGGAAAGTATTTTGGAAGTTACTTGTGAAATTAAGCATTTACTTACCTTCAAACCACCAGAGATTCCACTCTTAAGATTTACTTGGAGAGATAAAACATGTCCAACCAAAATGTTTTACATGATTGTCTAAAATATCCTTATTCATATTTGTTAAAGGTCCAAAAATTAACCAAATATCCATCAACGGGTAATGGATAAATTGTTGTATATCCACTAAAACAGGATAGTAATCAACAAAAACAAACATCCCATTAACACATACAATAACTTGGATGAATCTCAAAAACATACTGAATCAAAGAAATCAGACATTTGTATGAGATTCAGAACAGGCAAACTGATTAATATGATTAGATGTTGTGATTAAAATTTGTGTTGATACAGGAGTGGGATTTTTTTTTTTTTGGTTGGCTAAAATGTTTTATATCTTGATTCTGGTGGTTGTTATACCAGTTTGTATATCTGTCACATCTTTTGAACTACATATTTTATTCTTTTTATTTTATTTTATTTTACTTTTATTTTATTTTACTAATATTGGGGGATTTAGCAGGACTTTCTGTTTTTTTAGTTTGTTTTTGATAAGTGTCCCTTTGACTACATATTTTAAATGGATGAATTTTAGTATGTATACATTTTATCTGAAGAAAGTTGATTAAATCTTAAAATGTATTTACTGAAAAGACAACTACTAGAAGGACTTTTACTACATATCATGTAACCTAAACATGCTAACAAATTAAGTGATTCCATTTATATAAATAATCTGGTTTATTTTAATTTGAGCACATATTTTATGTATTTATAATCATAAGTTAGATTCCATTTAGTATTTGGTTTATCTTTTCTTAACATTTTCCATGTTGCTACACAGATTTCATATATGTGTGTGTGTGTGTGTGTGTATACATATGTGTGTATACATATATATATATTTCTGATTGCATAAGAATCCATTAATTATGTCTTAAAATTGGCATATTTTTGGACACTTAGGTTTTATAAAGTTTGTAATTTTTTAAAAGTCACTGCATGCCCCAACTAGATGCAACCCAAATTTTTATAAAGCCTAGAATTTATAAATAAATTGTTGCATGCCCAGCAAATTGAATACTCAATCCAATTAAAAAGAACAAATGTTATGTATTCAAACAAAACATGAATGAAACATAGAGACACAATGTTCAGTGAAAGAATTAATACACAAAAACTCCATTTTTAGTTCGAGGACTAATCTTTGAAGTTGAAAATCAGAAAAATGAACATGGTGCTGATTGGTAAATGGGGAGCTGTTGGTGTGGTGTAAATGTTCTTTTTCTTAATCTGGGTGGTGGTTACATGATTGTGCATATGTGCAAAATGTCATAAAGCTACACTTCAGATTTGTGCATTTTTGTGTGCTCCCGTTTTACTTCAGTATAGAAATATAAACAAGAAAGGCAATAGCATAGCTAAAAGCACCATACAGCCAGCTCTCCTCACCCAAGTTACTTTTTGTGAATTTTGTTTTGATTCTTTATAATTTTCTTTGGACTAGTTACCAAAGTAAGTGCTAGAGTGTTTTTAGTTCTTACACAAGTTTTTGTTATGTTTGTTTGCTTGTGTTTCTTTTTAACTAGGAGAAAATGTTTTTATTCTAGTTTAAATCGCCATCTGTAATGATTAATACCAGTTTTTATATGGGCTTGCCAACAAACATTATTAACTTGTTTTCCCCTAAACTAAAGGTTATATGTTCTATTTCTTCTCATAAGTGCTCTCCGTGTGGGGCACAGGATTATGTTTATTGTCATACTGGTTTTTCTAGGCATGAGGAACTTCCTAAAAACAACAAAAAAATTCTTCATTAGTATTCAACTCACCCATATTCTGATTTTTTAATATGGTAAAAGTGACATCTAGAGAAATGTTCCATTTTACTATTGGGAGAGAAGCTATGTGCCTTTTGGTAGCTTTCTCTTTTTGAGGAGAAAGGGTGATTGACTTTGATGGAGTTCTCAGGAGATGTGCTGATTGCCTTGTGCTTTGAGCATCAGACAAGAATATTGTTCATGAAAGGAACAGTTTTTGCCAACACAGCTAACTGCTTTGGGACTCTACTGAATCCTTTGTTCAAGTTTTGAGTAACTCACTCAAACTTTGACGTTAAGGCTAGTAAAAAGGAAAGCAATGTAGAAATAATTTTATGTCGATCATATGCAATAAAAGCCCATGTTGAAATAAGAAAGCATCCTCATTCTTTAACCATGTATGAATGCATATTTATTATTCCTAGTTCTATGCTGTGGACTTCAAAACCTAAAATTTATGAATGATAGTTGGAAAAAAACATGCATTTGGGGATGATGATAAACCATGTTTTAAAATATCACTCTATCTGGGAACTATAGGCAAGGATTTATGGTTCTTCCATAAAGCACAATTGCTGTTCTAAATTGTCTACTGTGATGAGATTTACTATTTATTATGGAAGTCACTTTCCTATATATATATATCACCGCCTCTGCCATTGCATGTAAAGAAGGAATGTAGTAAAAATAATCGATAGAATAAGTTACCACATTTTAATTAGTCCTTATTTATTTCCTGAGGGAAATGATAAAAATTTATTGGCGAAGATTCAGAGTAATTAGATGCTTAAAGAGAACATCAGAGACGACTTGGAAATGATTATCATGCATTAGTAAACACAAAAGAGGTCAAAGAATATGTATGTTCTACATACAAATGTAGGCTAAATATATATTTTTAAGGGATTTGAAAAGAGGTTCACTTTCCTTTTGTTCTTCTCCCTCTCACTCTTCTTCCTCTCTTTTGCTTCTTCAAGGAATAGGGGCTAAGAAAATAATCTCCATGTTACTTATCATAACTAATAAAATGGATGTAAGTATGCATGGACAAGAAAAGAACCAGTTTTGCCTTATTCCTTCTAATAACATAAAGTATATTTTGATTCTCTGAAATGTGATTTTAAAACTGGAAGGAGAGAATAGTACCCCACTCTCTGTTCTCAAGCATTTGGATATGGTGTTCTCTCTGCCCTATACATTCTTTCCCCAAGTCTTCCCTAGATACATTTAAAATTCAAACTGTAGGTCTCAATTTAAATGACACTCACTGAATTCCTTGACCACTTCTATGCGTTCATAATACCCTGTGTTGGTTAATTGCATCTTTCTTTTCAGATGCACTTTCGGTCCATCCCTTGTTCCGGTGTGTATTTCAAGGCTCTTAACTCTTGAAATTTATATGTTTATTAAAGTCTCCCAGTTGGGTTTGGCTGATAGGGGCTCTTGTGGAAGCTTGGAGGAAGAAAGAGGGTATTTATCCTCCCCCTCCTCTCTGCTCTGGGCAGTGTTTCTGAGCATGTCTCTTACAAAACCAGTTAGTTCTTACCAGCTGGCTCAGCCATAGGCCCTTATAATTCCCTTCGCTCCATCAGTCCTTCCAATTCTAGGGTGATAGCAGCTTCGTGCTGTGGCCCATTTTCGGTTGACTCACAGTTGCATTTTGCCTCCTCAGCCTTTCTAATACCTTTGTGGTCAATTCCCCATATTAAAGTCCCTCTCTTGGGTTGCTTTTCATAGGACTTGTTTTGCTGGCAGTAATCTGACTGATAATTATATTATACTTTCCTTATCTATATTACCAATCATACTTTTATTTAGTCTGTTTATAGTCACATATTTATTTAGTCTGTTTTCCTTGCTAGACTAAATTGCAGAAAAAGAGAATTGTGTTGGTTTCCTTTTTATATTTCTAGCCCTTAGCCCAGATCTTGGCTCATAGAATTCAGATAATATTTGTTGAAAGAACAAAGTAATAAAGGGATGAAGGAAAAAAGAAAGGAGGGAGAAAATTTTAACTATATTTGTATTTGTATTTCATAGTAATAAAAGAAGATTTGAGTCTATGTATATCAGGACAAAATAACTTCCCCTTAAACAGTCGCATAGCAGATTAAGCTAATGTATGGGACAATGTAAAAAAGAGAAAAGAGTAATCTTCCCTGTGTTTGATAAGCCTAAATAGTGATTGAAGAGGCAAAGTGAAAATATAAATGTCTGTCTGTGTTAAGTATGCTTAACAAAAATTTTCTTGGAGTATTTGAAAAATACTTAGACAGATTTCAAAATCTCATCTTTATTTTTAAAAGTGTTATAATTGGTCCCCCCTTTGTTTTTTGATTATCCAAGGAAACTCAAAGCAAATTATGTTTTAGATTGTTCAGCATCTGCTGAAGTCTCCTCCTCTCTTGCCTTGTCTGTACCATAGAGGCCAGAAAACTCTGAACTACATCTGCATTTCCCAGAATCCCTTGATGTAGGCTCCCGATGTCTTGTGCAAGATTTGAATGCGGAACTGATATCAGTGGAAAGAGTGTTGACAGATATAACACAATCTTGAAGGTGCAGAGTGACTAGAAGTCAAGGTAGCTGGGTGACTTCTGTTCATCAGGGCGTGATGTTCAGGTAACCTGGAGTCACACTGGGATCATAACTTCCTGACTATAGCCCAGATAACAATTCATTACATGAACCTCTTCTGGTATAAGATCTGACAGTGGAACCTGGAAACTGCTCCAGTCCTACGAACAATGTTGGTGGGTAAACACCAGATTACCAGAACTAAATGCATTTGTACTGAGAATAGCTAGAGCGTTTTCTGTTACCCAGAATTCTGAACCCTGTTTGGACAGAACCAATTTGCCATCATTATCTTTACATCATAATGAACGTAAACTGAAACTTATGTATACATGTAAGAAAGAAAATAAAGGCACATTTGGAAGGACATCTAAACATAGGGGTCAAGTGTTGTTTGTTTTTGGTAAAATCTAAAAGGTACTTGTGATGGAGACATTCTTTCAACACAGACTCAAGAACTGGATGCTTGCTGGATTAGGCATTAAGGTAACAAGGGTAAGGGGTGCCTGGCTGGCTGATTCGGAAGAGCATGCAACTCTTGATCTCACAGTAGTGAGTTCAAGCTCCATGTTGGGGTAAAGATCACTAAAAAAATAAATTAAAAAAAAAGAAGTTGCAATGGTAAGCAAAGGCAGAAATGTTCTTGATCTTGTCATACTACCATTTCAAGAGGAATATATACACTTTTTTTTTTTCCTAATCTTGGAATATTCAGTGCTTTGGATCTTAGAGAATTACACAATTAACTGTAATAGTACAATTAATGTCATGACAGAAATTTAGTTTGAAATGAGAACGTTTAATGATATGGTGTGACTGCTTCAGGGTCAAGATTATTAAGGTGATATGTTAGCACAGTTTGGATTTAACTAGAAAACATGAGGGGAGGAACAGAGGAAATGGCAGACATAGGTAACATGTGCAAAAGCCCCACTTTCAGCATCAACATGGCGTGACTCAGGAGGTGAAATCAAACCACTAGAGCACCAAAGACAAGGTGGCCTGGGTGAGGATGTCTGGAGAGATGAGCCTAGGTAAAGTCCCACTGATTCAGGGTCATGGTGGTCTTGCTACTAATGTGTGCCATTGTTCTAAAAGCAATGGAGAACAGAAAAATTAAGAAAGGTGATCCCTTGATTCTGTGTTTCAAAATACAAAAGGAAATAGAGTAGCAATCTTAAGAGCCGGTTCACACAGCAAATAATTATTGGAAAGAGATTACAAGGAGTATTTTTAGTCTAAGCACATTTGGCACTAAATGACGAACTGGTTCTTTTACAGTTGGTCCTCATCTGCTGTGCCTTAACCACCTTGTTATATTAGTTTTGTTATTGTTGTTTGCTTGTTTTTTAATTATTTTATTTATTTTAAAGAGAGAGACCATGCAAGCTGGGAAGACAGGCAAAGAGGGACAGAGAGAGAGAGACAGAGAGAGGGAGAGAGAAAGAGGGAGATTCTTATGCAGGCTCCACACTCAGCATGGAGTCCGATGTGGGGCTCAATCCCATGACCCTGGGATCATGAGCTGAGCTGAAATTAAGAGTCAGATGCTCAAACTACTGAGCTACCCAGGCTCCCTGGCTTTAATATACTTCCACTAAGTGGCTTTTCCTCTCACTGGCTTAATCTCTATATCTTTGACTGTTGAATACTTATTTTTGACACAAGCATGTATTTTTACTTTTTCTCTTATTCTTACTACTTGTTCTTTCACTTCTCTACACTTTTCATTGTTTTAACTTATTTCTATTCCTTAGTTCTATCCTTAATGATATTTTAAATTTGCTTTATCCCTATTATTGTTTTGGCCACAATTAAAAACATGGGAATGTTTTGGTAGTCTGCATGATCAGCTGGTGGGGAAGGTTTTCAGAGATAAGAAAAAATAGATTTCCCTGAATTTATTAAGTGGTTATTTTGGAGCATAAATCATCATTGGGGATGTACACACAAATAGTTAGGTTTTTTAGATGTTTTAACTGTTGACTGTGATTTTGTGTCCTCTCCTGTAGTGTTCTTGTTATTATGAAATACAGATCCTAGTATTTGTTTTATTTTAACTTTGTTATACACTCCCTGAAAGCCTCTTACCAGATTTTAGATTTGTGTTAATCTTTTTAGTCACTGGTTAATGCGAAAGAATATCAGTACTTGCTTGCTCTTCTTTCCCTTTTCTTTTTCTTTTTTCTTTTCTTTTCTTTTCTTTTCTTTTCTTTTCTTTTCTTTTCTCTTCTCTTCTCTTCTCTTCTTTTCTTTCTTTTCTTTCTTTCTTTCTTTCTTTCTTTCTTTCTTTCGAGAGGACAGGAGGGGCAGAGAGAGAATCCCAAGCAGGCTCTGCAATGTCAGTGCAGAGTCCGACGCAGGGCTCAAACTCACCATCTGTGAGATCATGACCTCAGCCCAAACCAAGAGCCAGATGCTTAACTGAGTGAACCACCCAGGCGCCCCTATCAGTGCTATCTTAAACAGAATGCAATTCAACAAATTATATGTGAGATTTTCTGTATTACTACTTCGAAAACAATCTACAGAAATAGAAAAAAAGGCAACCTCCCCCCAAAACAATAAAACAGAATGTAGTTATTTCTATAGATGTTTCAATTCACAATAAACATGTGAGCTTAATATATACTGGTTACTTTCTTTCACAAAGCAAACTAATAAAGTACTTTCGAGAACATTCTTTTCTGCTCCTGTTTGAACAGCTACAACATCCAATATTCTGAAGCTTATCAAAAATTTACCCATTTCAAGTGTGGAGAAAGTTCTGCTGTTTCTTAAAACAATTCAAAATCAATGACAGTGGTAAATTGAGGAAGAGCTGTAGAGAGAAAATTGTTAATTTTACACAATAGATGCCAGTTTTTTTTCAAAATGGAAGTGCTATAGAATTGCTCACTGTTAAAAGAAATAATGATAAAAAAGGATAGAAATATAAAAGTTTGAGAGAAGTAGAAAGTGCAAAATAATTGATACTGTCAAAATTGTAAACTTCAAAAAATCAGCTACTTTGGTAACCTGACAGCTGTGTTTTGCAAAAACCAAATCTATCTTTCTACACAAAAGACTCTGATTTACAACTTTCCCAGAAGCTAAAGCTTGTTTCCATAGAAATATCTCTAGTTTCTTTATAGACTTAAGATTCCCTTAAGGACTTGAAACCTATTGTGTTTCTAGTTTAAGAAAAAAATGCAAGTGACTTTTTAGTGAAATAATCCAGTGCCACTTTTGGCTTTTAAGCAAATTAATGAAAATATCACATGCACACTATACTTCTCATCATAGTCTATAAAGTCTAACATTCAATTTAAAGTGATTTTTAAATACATGTAATTGTTTAAAACAAAGAACTTCAAATGTAGTGAAATATAGGACATAATCTCAGAAAAAATAAAATGAGAACAAGTAGAATCTTCTAATACTTTGTGTTTTGTCAATGTAAAAAATGGGAAGAATGTTAAGATAGATGATGCACATAATTGTACTACAATAATATTTGTTTAAACAATTATTTATACATTAATATAAATGTATTAATAACAGCATCAATAGGTTATTATTTAATATACATATATTGATATACATAGTATATTCAGAATAAAAGTAACATGAAAACTTGCACTCCAAACCCAGATAACAAGCATAGATACATTTTAAATATAATTTCTCAATGAATTCTGGAAGCCAAGGTAAGTATCTCTCATTACTCACATAAGTAAACAGAAACTGTGCCTTGTTGGTTAAGTTATGCCAGGGGGTTTTTTTGTGTTGTTTTATTTTATTGCCCAGCTCAAACTGATATAAATAAGTAATTTTGTAATTGTCACTTATTAAAATAACTTTTATTAGTTGGGTTGATAATTGAGAACCAAAGATCCAGTACTCTTCAGGTGTTACTTTGCATAAAACACAAGATTATAGATTATATTTCCTAGTAGTTATTTGTGACTTTAATTTTACAGAGTTGCTACCTTTTACATTATCTTTGTTCTTCAGTGTTTTATTTTGAAAAATTTTAACAGCTCAGGAAATTATGATAAATGGTACAATGAACCACATATACTCCTTACCCACACCCATCAGTTTTTAGCAATATTCCTCTTATTTGAACTTTCACTGTGAGAGAGAGAGAGAGAGAGAGAGAGAGAGAGAGAGTGTGTGTGTGTGTGTGTGTGTGTGTGTGTGTGTGAATGTGCGGGTAGGTTACTGTCTGTGTTTGTACATGTCTGTGTGCATGTGTATATATTTGAGAGTGAGTTTCATACATGAAGATTTTCACTCAAATATTTTGTATATATTTCCTAAAAACAACAAAACAGTATATTTACCATATTAAAAAATTTATGTTGGTGCAATACTATTATCAAAAATAGGGCTCACATTACAATGTATTTGTCTCAGTAATATCCTTAAACCTGTATTGTTTTACTATGATCTAAATAATTCAGAATCTAATCAGCATCATACCTTCTTTTAGTTGTCATATTTCACTGGTCTCTTTGATATAGATTTTTCCTGGATCTTCTTATTCTAAATAGTTCCTGAAATTCATATTTTTTTTAGAGTCCAGGACAGCTTATGTTTTGTTTTGTTTGTTTTGTTTTGCTGAATTTCCCTTGAATTGATTTTTTCTGATTGTTTTCTCAGGCTTGGAATCAAACATTTTGGTGTGCTCTCCCTTCTATCTCCAACGTTTGAGGTCCCAGTATATTCTGTTTTTTTTTAAGTTTACTTATTTATTTTGAGAGAGAGAGAGAACATGCACAAGCAGGGAGGGGCAGAGAGAAGGGGACACAGAGAATCCCAAGCAGGTTCCACACCACCAATGTAGAGCCCGGTATGGGACTTGAATTCATCATGACTTGAGCCAAAGTTAGATGCTAACCAACTAAGCCACTCAGGCACTCCAAGTTCCCAGTATATTCTAAAGCCCAGTCTTGCTGTTATAATCCTTGAAACATGTTCAGTAAAGATACACAGTTGGTCAATTAACAAGTATATACTGAAGAATCTGAGGAATATGAGTTTTGTCGAGGATATAATTTCCCATCCAAATTAAAATATTTTTAAAAGTGAAAGATAATACTATTTATAATATCACTGGAGCAGATTCTAGTACAAATATCTGTATTTGTTAGAGAATTGAATCCATTTTGGCCAAGATAAACAGTTAAAGATTTGTTACAAGTGATTATGAGTCTTTTTAAATAAGTTTTAAAAAGTCTGTCTATCTATCTGTCTATTTTTGAGAGAGAGAGAGAGAGAGAGAGAGAGAGTGAGGCTCTCTGCTGTCAGCTCTGACCCCAACACAGGGCTCAAACTCAGGAACCACGAGCTCGTGACCTGAGCAGACACCAAGAATCAGATGCTGCACTGACTGAGCCACCCAGATGCCCCACAAGTGATTAAAAGTCTTCCAGGGGCGCCTGGGTGGCGCAGTCGGTTAAGCGTCCGACTTCAGCCAGGTCACGATCTCGCGGTCCGTGAGTTCGAGCCCCGCGTCAGGCTCTGGGCTGATGGCTCGGAGCCTGGAGCCTGTTTCCGATTCTGTGTCTCCCTCTCTCTCTGCCCCTCCCCCGTTCATGCTCTGTCTCTCTCTGTCCCAAAAATAAATAAAAAATGTTGGAAAAAAAAATTTAAAAAAAAAAAAAAAAAAAAAAAAGTCTTCCAGAACCAGTGGGTGGGCCAGAGAAGTGGAGTCAGGTGAGCGTTCGGGAGCACTACTCCGCGTTCCAGAGCTTGACGGCGGGAGCCCTGGTGGCTGCTGCTTCTTCATGACCAGGAGGCTGCCATCACTCCTGTCACATTAGTCCCTCAGTGCTCCTGTAACAACCCACACTAGACACCTGGCTGCCTTGTGCTCTGGACATCCATGGAGCCACAAAGTGTTGGATTCTTGGATTTTGCTAACACTGCTAAGTATATATATATATGAAGCCCATGCGACCTTGCCTGCCAACAGAAACAGAAAGAACAGAAACAAAAGAAAGAGTATAAACAGCACACACATGACGTTTTCACCATCAGAAATTCTGAAATAAAATTTACCCTGCAGCATTTCCCTGTGGGATCATCCTGAAGCTACTCTTGGGAACACTGCCAATATTGCACATTTGCTTGGCTGTTTCTTCTCTGTTCTCCATCCCCAACGCCCAACAGCTTTCTCCTGGGAGCACTTCCTTAATTAGACACTTGCCACCTTCGGAAAACCTTGTCTAAAAAATGACCTTGCCAAAGAGCACTTCCTCAGACCCCCACACCACATCTATCCACTTACCTATAATGATGCCCATATGCTCAGCTATTATTATTATTATGTCCATATGCTCCTGCTATTATTATGATGAATTGGTTATGTTTCTATCTAAGGCCAAGTCCTTAATTTATCTTCTGAATCCTATCTTTTCTTGCCTCCTGAAGACATCACTTCAGCATTTCCCTCTATCTTTCCCCATCTCTCTCCTTTCTCATCACATGCATACCTTGGAGATATTGCAGCTTCGGTTACAGACCACTGCAATAAAGAGAAATTGCAATGAAGTGAGTCAGATGCATTTTTTTGTTTCCCAGTGCATATAAAAGTTATGTTTACATTATGCTATAGTCTATTAAGTGTGCAGTAGCATTATGTCTAAAACATGTATATGCCTTAATTTAAAAACATTGCAAAAAAATGCTAACCATTAGTTGAGCTTTCAGTGCATCACAATCCCTGATCACAGATCACCAGAACAAATATAATAATAACAAAAAAGTCTGAAATATTGCGAGAATTACCAAAATGTGACAGAGAGACATTAAGTAATCAGATGCTTTTAGAAAAATAGTGCTTATAGACTTGCTTGATGAAGGATGGCCACAGACCTCCAATTTGTAAAAAAACACAATATATATGGAGGGCAATAAAGCACAGTGCAATAAAATGAGGTATGCCTGTGCTTTTATTTTATTTTATTTATTCATTTATTTTTTAATGTTTGTTTTATTTTTGAGAGAGAGGGGCAGAGAGAGAGGGAGGCAGAGGGTCTGAAGCGGGTTCTGTGCTGACATCAGAGAGCCCGATGTGGGCCTAGAACTCACGAACTGCAAGATCATGACCTGAGCCGAAGTCAGACACTTAACTGACTGTGCCACCCAGGCATCCCATGCCTGTGTTTTTAATTCTTTGCCATATTTATTTTTCCCATATTCATCCATTCTCCTCTGTTTCTATTCCTTCTCTGTCCAGCCTTAACTTTCTGCTCTGCCAGTCTAGTCTAAATGCTGCTGAAGTCCCAAACTAGATGGACCTTGAGTTAATCAAAAGGGAGGGTGTCCTGGGTAGGCATGACTACATCAGGCAAGTCTGTTAAGAGGCTTCTGGTATTTCTTGAAAGAAGAAACTCAACTTGAAAGATTCTGTCATTTCATGATAAAGTGGAAGAGATCAAAATGTTGTAATAATTAAACATGGTCTGATTGGATGTCATTTCATCTTGATTCTACACTCTTCGGGGCTTGCCAGTGCAATCGAGTATATTTGCAAGTACATATAAATGTGCTTATTACAAAGCCTTTAGAAATGCATACCGTCTGCTCTTCCTCTGGTCCCCATTTCCTGTAAAATAAAAGTGTTCAGATAGTGTAGTCAGCCTCATTCATTCCATATAACCAGCAACATGATCCAGGATTCTTGAAGCTTCTTTCTTATCTCTTACATGGACGTGGATAAAAACATGTCATTCCCAGGACAGATGGAAAGCTATTTGTATCAAAGGTTTCAGAAATTTGTTACTGTTGATACAGAGATACACTAATCTGTTTTCATAGGACCAGCATCAGCAGTACGAATTGAACTGTGAAAAGAGATGGGGCAAATTAGTTGATTCAGTATCACCATAGAGCAAACGTGAAGAAAAAAGTAAATTCAAAGTGGACAAGTCATTGAAATTCTGTACTTCCATTTTTTAAGCTATCATTTCATCTTACGTTTTGCTTCTTTCATACGTTAATTACTTTTTGGATTATGTAGTAAAATTATATAAAATAATGAAATCATGATTTTTTTTAAATTTTCCTATACAGAAGGCAATTCATGCTAACTGAAGTAGTAATTAAAAATAGCTTTTGAGTAGAATTAACAAGAATTAGAATTAAAAATAGACTTTTGTGATATTTTGAGGCAAGAACTAGGGAATATTTAAATGATTTATAACAAAACATATTTACATAAATGTATATCATATGTATATATGTACCAGGGGAACTGCTATGTGTTTAATGCTTTATTTTATTTTCCTCTTGAGACCAAATAAAGACATATTTCCCAAGACTCCTTCTATCCAGGTGACTCATATAAATATTTCTGGGCAGTACAATGTGGTTACTAGTGATGTAATTACTTCTCATTCTGTCTGTAAAATCCCCACACGATTTTCTGTGCTTCTTTTTCTTTTCCTCTGGGCTGGCCAGCTGCATGGGATCCAGCTCAGGAGTGTGATTACCCAGTGGATGGTCTCAAGAAAAGATAAAAAAAAAAAAAAAAAACCCAATAATCTTTGGCATTACGTTTTGAGAGACAGCTATGCAGGAGAATCATCCTATAAGAAACACCACATTGGACTTTGTACTGGTTAAGAAGAACCTGTGTGTGCTTCTGTGTGTGTGTGTATATGTATTATGTGTGTATACATATGTGTGTGTGCATGTATATACATACACACATATATACACACTTTTACTTATGACAAGTCACTGAGATTTTGGGTAGGCATTAATTTTGGTAAGAATTATAGAAACTGGTACTTTGAAGTAGTGTGTTTCTACAACAGCAAGAACATTGATAGCAGATTCTGGAAAAATCGCCATCTCATAGTAGAGACTGTAGAAAACAATATTGGCAAAATTGTAGCCTGCAGTAATTCGAGAGGCAGGTTATAGGGGTACTTATCTGTTAACCCTAGGTAAGAAAGAAACAGAATAATGTATGTTGATTATTACTACCTACATTTGGTAGGTTAATAAAGGCAAGACTTGAACTTGGGAGATAATTAACCAGTTTAGAGGC
Organism: Panthera leo; assembly: GCF_018350215.1. NCBI lineage: Eukaryota > Metazoa > Chordata > Mammalia > Carnivora > Felidae > Panthera > Panthera leo. The sequence continues at coordinate 59,053,623 of NC_056695.1, read as the reverse complement.
AGACAGGAAAGATCACAGAGAGGGTATAGACATTTTGAGCTTCATTGGGTTAAGGAATCAACATCTTTCAGGCCTTAAATATTAAGAAATACAATTTTAAAAGGCTTTGTGAAACAAAAGCTAGGTAAGCCATCTTAACTAAACAAGCTAATAAAGTGACTCAGGGAAAAGATCAAGTTAAAGTTGTGGGCTTCCTAATTATTATTCCAGGTAACTTCAAGATAGCTGCTAATAAGAGAGGGTATGAAAGTAGAAAGGAAAGGGGGTCAGGACTGGGAGTCTGGAAAGGTCTAAGCAAAACTCTGGGTGTGGTTACCCGCACATGGCAGAGACTAAAAGCAAATAGATTAGAAGCCCAGTAGGTGTGAGTGAATCATACTGCAAAAGAAAAAAAAAAAATGTATACCTGATTTAATAAGGCCTTTAATTCTTCAAGTTTAAAAATCCCTTAGGCCTGCAACTTTCCATGAGTAGCTTTAGGCTTTGAAAACTCCATGGTCCTGAGGTGAAGATGCCACCAACACACACACATATCATATATGATCAAGGAAAATAATGGACAAGAAGGATCCTATTTCAGGGCAGGGCCAGGAGTCATTGAGAACAATGGGTCAACATGTTCCTTCCAATGAGCAGAATCAAAACATTATTATAAGGCATCCTCAACTTCAGGGTAGGGGGCATTCTTGATGTCTTCCCAGTAGGATTTCATAAGTATCCAGACCAATAACTACAATGCGTCTTCCAGTCTTAGTTTTCCAAATGAAAATGTTCTTGTAGTAGATTCGTCCCTACTCCACCATTGTGTATTGAGTCTGTGAATGTTCATGAACATGGGGGATGATATGGGCAAATAAGCTTTCTTTGAAGTTTCTAGATTAATGGACAAAGAACTACATGTAAACCTGATGTGAAAGTTTGTGCAAAAATAAGAAATCTTAAACTTTGAGTTGGCTACAGGGACTAATGGGGACTTGAGCTGTCTCCTTGGGAAGATTGTGAGTGTCTTCTACATGTAGGAAAGGCTATTACATGGTTTATGACCAGATGGGAGGACATGGAATAGAAAATATTCTAAGTTTACAATACCATTTTTCATTTTCCTTCTTAGAAAATAAGAAGATGACATTTCTGAATGTATTTATTTTTAGGTGAAGATAAGTAGGTTTGGCTCAAGAATTATTGGCAGAAGGTATATAGACCTGTCCTAGTAATCAGCCTTTGTGATCTTCTGTGCTCTCTCTTCCCTGCCTTCATTATTGAAAGCAAAGAATTATGAATTGGTCAGGTCACAAATAAGAAGGAGCCTGGACCCGTTTACTTCACTGCTTAGAGAAAGCTGCCCAGGAATTCTGTCTCACTTAAGAAGCCCACCATTAACCATTGTGTGTAAGGGAAGAAAATGTCTATTATGTTAAGCCATAAAATTTGGGAGCTGTTTGTTAGGCAAACTTTATTATCATGATGAATTTAATATATATGTAAAAGAATCATGATTTTCCATCATTTTACTCTTGCCCTTTTTGCCCTCAGAAACCTTTTTCTTTGATCTGTTTGAAACCTTCAATCTCAGGATCTTCTTCTGTGTTCCATCTCTAAGCATCTCCCATTCTTCTCTTTCTTTTCCAAAACCTTGGCAGTTATGGTCTATAATTTCAAAGCATTTCACCCCAACCCTCACATGTTATTTGCTTTCACCATTTCAGCCTTGAGCCTTGAATAAATATAACTTGCTGCTTTCTTTGCTTCTGCTTCTGGGCCACTTATCCTAAAACTGAAGAATTCAGCCTAAGGAAGGTATGGTCCCAAACCTCAGTTGGGTCCCCAATACTAAGTATTGTTTAACACTTCTTACTTGCTTCTACCCCATCAGTGTTTACCAATTTTCCAAACCTTTACCAGTATTTTAAGTGACTTATTTCCTAATTGCTCCCTTTATTCTAAGTCAAATACTTCTTTCATAGGAAACATGAGAGTGTTAAGATAAGATATTCTCTACATCTAACCCTTCCACCTCTAAACTCAGTTTTTTTCTTCATTGTGTTCTGTCCTCTCTGAGAAAGACAACCTCTTTATCTTGACACTAAATTTCATGTCTTCCCCTGCTCTTGTACTTTGTTCTAACAAAAATTCCCCTCACATTTTCCAATTTTATTTTCTCTCCATTGTCTTTTTTTCCTTCCAAGTTCTTAGTGGTAACACCTAGTGCTGTCTTCAGATATTTCTAGCTCTCCATGATCCAGGTTAAATACAAGAGTTCACTTTGTGTTTCTTGCTGGTTCAGTTGGGCCAGGTAATGAGTTACAGACAATGAGTGACAAGCAGAAGTGAAATAAGGCCTTACCTGATGAGCATTTTATTGCCAGATTTCTATTTTTTCCTGTGACCCAGCAGCTAGAGATCTTTAAGAAGGCAGTTGCTACATTAGCCTGAGTCTCTGAGGAGCCAACAGGGTGGATATGTAGTGTGAACAAAAAAATGTCCTTGTGGTACTAAGCCTATGAGAATTTGGGCTTGCATTATTGTAGTACAGCTTAGCCTTGCTTAGTACGGTTCTTAACAAACCACCTTTCCTGGGGCCTAAACCCTTTTCAAGCTACTACTCCATCTTTTATTCTTTCTCTTTCAAATTGATTGAAAAGTTTGTTACTCTCTGCTATTCTTTCTTACCTGTTAATTGAAACCGCTTACTATGTTCTGTTACCAGGCACTGGAAATGCTGTTCTATAGGGAATAGACCTTGAGGTCTTCATCAGCTGCTTATCTAGACATGGGTGAAGCTCCAAAGTTTCACCTTGAGCAGATTTTTGTGTCTGCTTTTCTGTAATCTTAAGCCTATCTCTGTGCATAGGTAGGGTAGCAATTTCTTTGGTGATCTCAGTTTTAAAAACAAAATTTAAATCCTATTAAATAGCTTCTAAAGAATGTGAATCTTCTGAAGTCAGGAACCAGGAGCCCTAAAAGCATAGGCCTCTTTTTATTTATTTATTTATTTATTTATTTATTTATTTATTTATTTTTAAATTTTATTTATTTATTTTGAGAGAGAGAGAGAGAGAGCACAAGTTTGGGAGGGTCCAAAAGAAGGAGGAAGAGAGAAAATCCAACAGGCTCCAGACTGCCAATGCAGAGCCCGATGTGGGACTCGAACCCACTAACCTTGAGATCATGACCTGAGCTGAAGTCAGATGCTCAACCAACTGAGACATCCAGGTGTCCCAGAAGCATAGGCTTCTGTCAAAGATTCTAACCTTGACTTGTTACAACGTCACTGATTATCTTCAGTCAGTGAAAGTGTGGAAAGCTTAGTTTTTAAAATTTATATTGCTATTATTTTATTTTCAAAAAATTATCTTTAAGTTGGTTTATGATGAAGTGTATTTTAACACTTAATACTCAAGCATTACCTTAATTTTTATTGTAAACTTATTTTGAGCCATTAGTGTGGGGATTATTGAAAGTAAATTAAATGATACATGTCTCGTATGATCAATTTCTGTTTCAGGCTTTAAATGTCATTTGGTATGGAACAAATTTGAATCAAAATCAGTAGACATAAAAAGTAAAAATCAGAATGATGAATGAGGGAAGTGGACAGGCAAATGGTAAAGTCTTAGTTGCAGGAATCAGAAAAGAGAATGTGACATATAATCAAAGGTGAGCAATGATCTGAGAGACATAAATTTACTGCTGATTCAGTGTTCACTGCTTAGTGGTGAATGTGGAAAAGATATTTGAATTGGTTATACTGGCTATATGTTTATTTTTTTTTTAAATATTTTAATTCAATTTTGGTAAATCTAACAAGCATGTATAATAGATTTTTTTTTATCAAGGAATAGAGCAAAAATTTAAATAAAAGTTTAAGTGTAGGTACAAAATACAGATTTAAGCAATCCTGACTGTAATTTTCAGACAGTTCCATATGACTATATTGCATTCTGCAATAGTGGAGAAAAAAGGGAAGAACAGAATAAATTACCTTTTTTTTTCTCATTGAAGTTAGGTGAGGCTATCCTGAATTTGAAAGTCAATTTTAAGATAAATAGTCATGTTCTACTATTGGTTCCAATATAGAAGCTGTAGGACATTTTTACGTATGATATGCCTAGTACAGATAGAATGAGTTAATTATTGCTAGTTCTTCCATTTAGATTTAGAGAAGATTGATAATTCATTGTCTCAACACTCAAATATGCAAAAATGTAACTGTGTTTATTTCTCTGTATTATTCATGCAGCTCCTGAACCCCATTTTCTTCCCAACAGCAATATCACATTAAACTAGCTTATTATAAATGACTTGGTTACTTCCAGATTAACTGGGTCTCTTTGGAGTAAGTAGCATTTTTAGGTTTTTTTCCCTAATTCTTACTTTTCCTTGCCTTTGGTGGAACCTGTGTTCAGCAGAAGCTTATGTAACATTATAGTTACTGGGCAATGTCATGTGATGTCACGTGTTCTTTCTTGGTCATTTTTATGGCCAGCATCATGGGGACAATTTCTGCCTAGTTTTGCCTTTGTTACCACTGCACCCACTGCTGTTATAACTTAATATTATACTTGTCAGCAAGGTCAGTTCATGATGTTTGTTCCTGGGAGCTTGACCATCTCCGCCTGCTTGTGTGTCACCTGACTAAGCCTCTGCCTTGACATACAGTAGTGACACAAGCCTCTGGAGGTGTGAATCTATCCCCAATCTATCTCTAACTCAGGCAAGCATAGGTCCTTCACAAAACAGTGTGTACTTTTCCCATCAATCGATGCTCCCAGAGGCACTTGAGAGCCAGCAGTCTCTGGGAGGAGTCCCTGGGAGGAATCTCTGGGAGGAGACTCTGGGAGTCCCTCCTCCACCAGGGCATGTGGGAACCCTTGGAGACCCTTCACACAATATAGAATCCAGGGGACACTTTAGGATGAAGGAGGAGTAGATACAATGTCAGACTCTTTCATGACCTACCTTACCAAAATTTCTCCTCTGTTTTGGCCATATCAACATGGTGCATGGCCCATTGAAGGTCTTCATACCTCCAGGGTTCCGGGCAAAGGGGGCCTAGTTCTTTTTCCCTGTAAATTCCTGAACCTCTCAGGTCAGTCTCTATAATCCAGGACCTCATAGTAAAAAATTAAATACCATCTGAGAGCTAAGGATAAGACCATATCAAGTCACTATTGCTTCAGTTCCCTTTCTCCTTTTTCATATTCTATCAACTCAGCCACTTTTTGAGTCATATATAGATGACTATAGTCATCTATAGAAGGGTCATATATAGATGCCAGATGAGTCATATATAGATGCCTATATATGCAGCAGGAAAACTGCTGCCTATATAGGCAGCAGGAAAACTGCTATATATATATACATATATATATGTGTGTGTGTATATATATATATATAGGCAGCAGGAAAACTGATCCTATACCCTGTCTGTGTTCTTCAATGAGTGTTAATAGCCTCATCATCCAAAAATTCAGGTTCTGCATCATGAGCCGATTGGTGTCAAACCAAGCCAAACCAAGCCCTTTTTGAAATTCAAAGCAAACTTTTCTTTTTCTGAAGTGCCTGGTTATTGCAAATCAGAAATTGCCTTCAGTCTATTGTGTCTGATGTGAGTTGAAAATCCATTCAACTCAACAGATATTTTTGTTCTGGTCTATAACCTACGCTTCCCAAAGCAATGAACACCTGTGATTCAATGGGTTGGGAATGTTAAGCTAAGCAGGAACAACAGTGACTGCAGAGATCAAAGTTACTGGTTAATATTTCAGAAATTTCATCCAGACACAGACATGCTGACTATTAAAAATGACCAAAAACAAACAACAAAAAAGAAACTGCTTTTTAAAATGAGGGCTTTTGCTTGTTCCTACATGTAAATTAAATAAGATAAGAATATGCTGTTTTTACTGGTATTTTCATCTCTTTATTTTGAGCTTGGCATCAATAATTTATACATATAAATAAAGCAAAGTTTCTCCTCTCAAAGAATATACATACAGTAATAAAAATTACATTACAATGTCAAGAAGAGAACTTTCTTCTTGTCTCTATTTTCTGGACTCAATACAGCTGAAAAAATATTATCCATATTTTTATACCCTTGGATGAAGTGCTGGGGGAGGAAATTTCAAACTCTCCACCTGTTAGTTGGGTAGCTCATTTGGTGAGAATCTGATACATACAGGGTCATATTTATTGGGGGTTGGAGTTTGATGCATAATATGTACTTTCATATTTGCTTCACAGAAAAAAGAAGAGAATCAAAGCTTTCTCTGGGTTCTTACTTCCATTAGATAAGCATGCCTACATTCCAGAGAGTCTGAAAAAGAGTCCATTTAGAAGCTTGGAGATACAGGAAGGAATGAAGAACAATATAAATGTTAAATATATGGGTAAACATAAATTGATATTAACTAATAATGCAATGATAATAATAATTTCTGGATGTTAAAATGGACATAGAATTGAGATACATGACAGATATAGTATAAAATCAAGAAAAAATAGGGTTGAAGTATTCTAAAACCCTTGCACTAATTAATAAAGCATGGGTACATATTATGACCTCTTGGATAATCAAGGTATATAGATACCATGCTAACAGAAAGAAAATGTTATAACAAAGTTAATCTGTGAAAAAGAAGGCAAGAAAAATAATTGGTACAAATAAGGAGCAATAGTAAAATGGAGAGTTAAACTCAATAGTATCCCAAATGACAATTACCATGAATAGGTTATTTCAATTAAATGCAAATTTGTCAAACAAGATTAAAAATAAACAACTATATGATCTTAGAAAGTCACTATACGTGACCATAGGTTAAAAGTTTAAGAAAGAAAAAATAAGGAAGTATATAGCCCATGCAAACACTAACCATAGAAAACTGCTATTTTCTACATTAATATTAGACAAAGGAGACTGACTTTAAGGGCCACTGCATAATAAATAATGGATTTACCAAGAAGCTATAACAATTCTAAATGCCAGATTCTACATGGAATTATATATAACATATAAATGTTATATGTATATATGAACATTTACTTTTATCTGTAATTTATAATATAGAATTTATAATTTATTCACATATAAGTGATATAATTCACATAAAGCAAAAATTCAAAGAACTATTAGAGAAATAAAACCATCCATAATCATTCAGGAAATTTTAATGCATAATATAATATATATTGTTTTGGAACTTTTGCGAAAAATTGAACATATTGGGCCCTAAGAAAGTTTCAACAAACTCCTGATGAGTTAATTCATCAAGTATAATTTCTGAACATAGTATTAATTAAACTTGAAATTATTTAGCACAAATTCTTTCTTAACAGTAGAATTAAGCTAGAAGATTAAAATCACTAACATTTTTTGTTTAATTTTTACCGAGGTCATTGTGTCAATTCATTTTTTTTTTTATATTAATTCCATTTGGGTATCTTTATTCATTTGAAATACAGTTGGGTTCATTTGCTCCTTTGTTTCCATTTGTAGTTTTCCTCTTCCTATTATTACTGGAATTTTAAAAATATCAGTAGAATTCATCCAAGAGTCAACATTATTAAAAATAAAAATAATTTGAAATAGTGTCACTCACTCTTATCCACTTTTTCAACCCCACTCCTTCTAGGTGACTGACATCACTATTAGGTGCTGTATCCTTTTTGTGTTTCTTTTCATAGAGACAGGCGAAAGTATGGTTATTATTTACTGCTTCTCTCTCTTTCTTTTTTATTTATTTATTTATTTTGAAAGAAAGAATGAGCAGGGGAGAGGCAGAGAGAGAGGGAGAGAGAGAATCCCAAAGCAGGCTCCATACTGTCAGCACAGAGCCTGACACAGGGCTCAATACCATGAACTGTGTGATCATGACCTGAGCTGAAATCAGGAGTCAGATGCTAACCGACTGAGACACCCAGGAGCCCCATCTCTTTCCTTAACCAAAATATAGAATATTGTCTATTCTATTTTGCAATTGCCTTTTCACATAAAAATATCTCCTGGAAATCATTCTGTTTCATTTATCAGATCTCTTCCTCATTCTTTTCATTTCTTTTTTAAAAAATACTTTTTTTAATTTTAGAATGTTTTTAGATCTGTAGAATTATATTGAAGATAGCACCAGACTTCCTATAAACCCATATACAGTTTCTTCTGTTATAAACATCTAACATTGGTACAGTACGTTTTTCACAATTAATGAACCAATATTAATATATTATTAGAAACAAGAGTCCATAATTTATTCAAGTGTTCCAGCTTTTTCTTAATGTCCATTTCTCTTCCAGGATTACATTTGGAATACCACATTACATTTTAGTATTTGTGTCTCCTTAAGCTTCTCTTGGTTGTGACAGCTCTTCAGACTTTCCTTGCTTTGGATGACCTTGACAGTTTTGAGGAGTACTGGTCAGGTATTTTGTAGACTGTCCCTTTATTCGCAGTTGTCTGAAACTTTGCTTGTGATTAGACTGAGGTTATAGGTTGTGAATAGGAAGACCAGAGAGGTGAATTATCATTCTCATCACTTCGTATCAATATGACTTGCCATGTTGATGTTAACCTTGATCACCTGGGTTGAGGTAGTGTTTGTTCATCAGATTTCTGCACTGTAAAGTTACTCTTTTTTCCTTCACTTACCCCCACTCTGCTATCTGGGAGAAAAATCACTATGTGCAGCCCACTCTTAAGGAATGAGGAGCTATATGGTCTTTTATCGAGAGTAACTTATTTACATCAATGATTTGAAATTCTTCCGAGTGGGAGATGTCTCTCTTCTTCCCATTTATTAATTTACTAAATCATTTGTTTATTTCAGTATGGACTCATGGGTGTGTATTTTATACTTGAGGTTAAAATTTAGTACTGCTTTATGTGATTGCTTAAATTGTTCCAGCTTGGGACCATGGGAGCTCTTTCCATTGATTCCTTTGTCCCTTGAACGTACTCCATTATTATTTGTCATATGTTTGCTTGTTTCTTGGAACTTTCCTATTTTCTGTCACCACAAGGTGCTCCAGGATCATCTTGTATATTTCCTACTCCAGTTCTCAGATTGTCCATTTCTCCAAGGAGCCCTGGCTTCTTTTAGTGGAGAATAAGTAGTATCAGAAACCAGTATTTGGGCACTTGGTGTACTTGTTGTGACTAGGGTATCATTACTTCCAGGCCTTCACAGCTGAAAGAGCAAGGACATGTATATGTGTGTGTTGGCCTCTGTATATATTCATATATCTAAATACTTCCATTTGAAACTATCTTTATGTCAAGCTGAGCATGACTTCACACTGATGTCTCAAACTCTAAATCGTTATTTCAAGAATCATTCTAAGCTCTTCCTCTTGGATTTCTCTAACCTCCCATTGCACCAGTGAAAAACCCGTCTCCCACCATCTACTGTTTACTTAATTGTTCAGTTTAAGTAGACTTACAGTGTTTTCAGAATTGTTAAACAGTAACCATAGGATAGAAAAATTTTATCACCTACAGTAAAATGTTTACATTCTCTTCCTTTTGCTTTAGTCTTATAAACCCCGCTCATTTCCAAAGGTACTGAGGTCAACACCTTATTCCCCACCCTCTTCAGTGAGGTTGTTTCATACGTTTGTAACACATGTAGATTCTTTTATTCCAAATTCCATATTGGGATTCCCTGATGTACTCAATTTTTTAACTCTACATACATTAAAATTCACTCATGCTATAAAGTTCTGCGGTTGTAGCAATGTTTGATTTGTTTTATTTACTATTACAATTTGTATGCTACAGAATGATTTCACTGCCCTAAAATATCTCCTGTATTTCACTCTCGTCCATCAACCCCTGGGAACCATTGATCTTTTTACTATCTATATATTTTTGCCTTACTGGAAAGTTGTATAATTGGAATTATACAGTATGCAGCTTTTTCAGACTGGTTTCTTTTACTTATCAGTGTGATTTAAGATTCATCGGTGTCTTTTTGTGGCTTGATAGCTGTCTGAGCACTTACCTTATGACAAAGGCAGCATTGCAGAACAGAGGTGATAGATGACCTTTCTAGTGAATGGTACTGTGTCAATGAATTATACAGATTATAGTTCTAAATGTGAAAGGCCAAAAAAACTTCTGAAGACATAGAAAAGTATTCTCACAACCTTGAATTAGGAAAAACATTTTAAAAGTTCACAAAAAACATTAACCATAAAGGGGAAAGTTGATAAATTAAATAAGTTAAATTACATTCCTGTTCATCAAAACATACCATTAAGAGAGTCAAATTACAAGCTACTAAGCAAACAATACATTTACAACTCATACATGTGATAGATAGAATTTGTATCCAACATGAAAAAGGACTCCTATGGATTTATAAGAAAAAAAAAAGACTTCCAATATAATGATCACAAAATACTTGAACAAGCTCTTCAACAAAAGAAGACTTCCAGTTAGCTAATAAACATAGAAGAAGATGTGGGAAATACCAATTAAAAGAGAGATGGATGAGATAACGTGTCACACTCACCACTGAGTCACTGCCTAATTATAAGAATGATGGTACCGAGTATTGGTAGACAAATAGAATATCAGGAAACCTCATGTACTGCTGGAGAGAATGCAAATTGTTACAGTTTTGAAAACGAGTTTGGCTTATCTTCTGAGGCTGATCATGTCATCTGTGATTCAGTAATTTCAATCTTAGGTATAAACTCAACAAGAAATTTACCCAGGCATACCCAGAGTCTTGTATGAGAAGTGCATAATTGAAATATTCTTATTATCCCAAATTGGAAGAAAACCCAAGTGTTACGAATAGAATAGATTTAAAAAGTGAATGGTACATTAATAAAAGGGAATAATATGCAAGAATAAAAATGAATTAAATGAAGCTACAAAGAGAAACATTTACAAATTTCATAAATCTGTTGAAGAAGCCAGATATAAAATAAAGGAAGCCTTAAACAAGATATATAAATATCTATATAAGATACCAATGATATGCTCACACCACAGACAAAAACCATGCAAGGACACATGAGAACATGCAGCAAGGACATGCAGTGAGAACATGGCCATCAATATGCCAGGGAGAGAGACCTCAAAAGAAACCTGGACTTCTGGCCTACAGAACTATGAGAAAAAAAATATGTTGGTTAAGCCACCCAGTCATGGCATTTTATTTTGGAAGCCCAAACAAATTCAACACAGATTATATGTTTTATATAGATAAGGTATACAATGTCAAAAATCAGACCAAACTAACCTACAGCTTTAGAAGTCGTGATAGTAGTTACTTCTCTGTAAGAGAGAATAGTTACTGGGAAGAGGCACAAGAAAGGTTCCTGGACAATAGAGATAGTCCAATTGCAATAATGCATTTAGCTGTGTATATATTTTGTGCATTTTTGGAATATATGTTATATATTAATATAAATTTATCTATTATCTACATCTATCTATCATCTATCTCATAGAAACAGCAACGTAATAAAGAGTTTAAGAGTACTAGTTCTGTAGTTAGGGTCTATTTCAGGATTTAATACAGATCTATCTTGGGAAAATAAACCAGATCAGTAAGCTCATAATATTTTGAAAAGAGAAGTATAACTGTGTCTTCTAGATATTCAAATACATTGAAAAGGTACATTACACAGCTATTGGAGCACATCAGTAAGTGTTTTGATCAATGATTCTATCGATTCTAGTGTGTAAAATATTTGATAAATTATATGCAAGAATTCCTAACTAGTAGGGAATGGGTGTGTGATAAAATAAATAGTATTGAAAAATTAATCCATGATTAATAATTAATTTATATCCCAACTTCACAGCATACATTGGAACAAATGTCAGGTTGATTTTCTAAATAAGTTACAGCATAAAATATTAAAATATTTCCCAAAATCTGACATGGATATTAACATAATCAGATGGCAAGGGATTTTCTAGTCATAAATACAATGTAAGATATTGAATAAAAATGTTTGATATAGTTTAAAAACGTAAGCTGAATTCCAAACAGCAACCTGAGTAATAGCTTTTTATATGTATGAATGAGAAATGATAATGTACTTAATATTTAAAGAGTTTATACAAGAAACAGTATAGAGTAGAATTTCAAAGCTCTGATTTAAGAGTAGACAAGTTTGAACTGCGGCTTAACTACACGTTAGTCATTTTACCATGGAAAACTTAGTGATCTCTTTAAATATTAATAGCTCATGTATAATGTAGGTATAGTAAGTATCAACTTCTTAGTTTTGCAAGAAAGATCAAATAAGGTAATGCAGTGCTTGGCACATTAGAAGCATTCAGCTATTATTGAACTCTTTCAATTTCTATTATTATGTTATAAACCAGTATATATTTTAATCATAGTAGTAAAGACATAAATATATTCCATTTTTCTTGTCAAAGTGGTTTAGGTATAAAAAAAATGGTATGTTGTGTTGATGATATAGTACAAATTGCTACAAGTTTCTAATACTTAATTTAGTCAAGAACCTGAAGAATGTTTTGTTCTTTCTTCCAGTGATATGACTTCTATTGCATTTTTAAATCTAATCTGGTTCCTTCTTAGACAACCTCTTATTTGGTTTGACTGTCTTATTTGCCTGACTATCATTTCCTTTGTTGTTTTAAAATATTCATTCTGATTCTCTTTTTCTTTTTATCTTGAGATCTTTTCTAGTTTGGTTTTAGTTTGCTAATTCAATGTCTGTATTTCAAATTTTATCATTATTGCTTTTAATATAGGCTATAGTTTTTCTTTTTTAATATTTTCCTCATTATCCCTTTTCATTATCCCTCATTATCCCTTTTCATATTGTTTTCATTGCTACCATTTATGTTACCTGATTCCTTTGTTTTATCAACTCACATTTATTTGATATTCCCCCCTCCAGCCTTCTTACCACCTTCCTTCTTTTTCCTTTTTTTTTTTTTCTATAATGCAGATACAACCTAGATTATTCTTTGGTTTTCTGTTGTAAATATTTATCCAACATTCGTTTTACTTTGTAGTGTTAGGATAATCTCTATCTTCATGTCACAGAATATCTTTTGAGTTCAATTGTTGGATCTTCCTACTTATTAATTCTTGAATTTACAGTAGTCTACCAGGTTCTGATATGTGTGCCTAAAATAGTGCCTGTAGATTACTTTCCCATCTTTCCATTGCTGTCTACATGAATCTAGACAGCATCAACCTCTAATATCTCAAACTATTTAATAAACTGAATCACAGCACCACACAAATTTTAAGTGCCTCGTATATTTATTTTTGAGGTATCTTAACTCTGTTAATACGATAAATCCAATTTTGCCTATCCAATTCACTGATTTTGAAAAGTAACATGTGCCCCTTAGAAATATAATATATTTTGACTTTATGGAGTGTATAAAAAGTTTTTAAATATACTCTTTCTGGAGCTCTTAGGACTAATCTTCATGAGCAGTTCCTTTTGTCTTTACCCTTTCAGTTCCCAATCAAACTGTCTTTCAAAGTTCCTTAGGTCAGCCCTTTTCCACCACAGCTATTTCAATGAAGTTGTGTCATACAATTTAAAACTTAGATTCAGTGGTCAAACATTCTGCACTGCATCCTGGGTTAGTGTGTATATGCATGTGTGTGTCTACATTTATTTTTAACACCTCGAACTTCACTTTTGTATGCATAGTCATTTGGGTTTTGATAAACATATACAGTCATGGGTCCCAACCTCAGCACCATACAGAATAGTGCCATCATTCTAAGAGTCCCCATGTTTGGTAAGTTCTTTATAGATTTTGGATACTAACCCTTTATCCAATATGGCGATAACAAAGCAACAGACAGAGGTATCAAGGTATCGATCCCATTTACAATTGAACAAAGAATTATAAAATACTTAGGAATAAAACTAACCCAAGAGGTAAAAGATATGGTCACTGAAAACTATGGAAAGCTTATGAAAGAAATTGAAAAAGACATAAAGAAATTGAAAAACATTCCATGCTCATGGATTGGAAGAACAAATCTTGTTAAAATGTTGATACTACCCACAGCAATCTACACATTGAATGCAATCCCAAGCAAAATAGCACCAGGATTCTTCTCAGAGCTAGAACAAATAATCCTAAAATTTGTATGGAACCACAAAAGACCCCGAATAGCCAGAGTAATGTTGAAAAATAAAACCAGAGCTGGAAGCATCACAATCCCGGACTTAAGCCTATACTACAGAGCTGTAATCATCAAGACAGTGTGGTATTGGCACAAAAACAGACACACAGGCTAGTAGAATAGAATAGAGGACCCAGAAATGGACCCACAAATCTATGGCCAACTAATCTTTGATGAAGCAGTATCCAGTGGAAAAAAGACAGTCTCTTTAGCACAAATGGTGCTGGGAGAACTGGACAGCAACATGCAGAAGAATGAAACTGGACCACTTCCTTACACCCTACACAAAAATAAATTCAAAATGGATCAAAGACCTAAATGTGAGACAGGAAACCATCAAAATCCTAGAAAACAACAACCTCTTTGACCTCAGCCGCAGGAACTTCTTACTTGACAAGTCTCTGAAGGCAAGGGAAATAAAAGCAAAAAAATGAACTATTGAGACCTCATCAAGATTAAAAGCTTCTTCACAGCAAAGGAGATAACAAAACTAAAAGACAACTGACTAATGGAATGGGAGAGGATATTTGCAAAAATGGATATGGACATTGAAGAGGCCACTTTTTGGGATGAGCACTGGGAGTTTTATGTTAAGTGATGAATCACAGGAATCTACTCCCGAAGCCAAGAGCACACTGTATACACTGTATGTTAGCTAATTTGACAATAAATTATATAAAAACTAAAATAAAAAATAAAAAATAAACGTTCCCATGTTTGTCCTCTTCATAGTCAACCTCCCCACCACATCAATCCCTGGCAACCATTGACCTGCTTTCCATTCTATAGTTTTGCTTTATGTAGAATGTCATACAAAAAAAAAGGTGGGGGATCATGTAATGTGTCACCTTTTGGGCCCAGATTCTTTCACTTAGTAAAATGCATTTAAGATATATCCATGTTGAATGAATCAATAGCTCTTTCCCATTTATTGATGAATGGTATTACATTGTGTGCATGTACCACAGTTAGCTTATTTATTCCTCTGTTGAAAGAAATTTGGTTGCTTGTAGTTTTTAGTGGTTATGAATAAAGCTGCTATAAACTTTCATGTTTAGATTTTTGTGTGAATATCAATTTTTAGTTCATTTGGATGAATACCTAGGTTTATGATTGCTATGTTGTATAAGTCTATGCACAACTTAAAAATAAAAACAACAAAACTCTGCCAATTTGTTTTCCAAAGTGGCTATTCAATTTTGCATTCCTTTGCCACTGAATGGGAGTTCCTTCTGTTCTACATCCTTGTCCAAATTAGGTCTTGTTGGTTTTTTGGATTTTAGCCTTTCTAATAAGTGTATGGCTGTATCTGATTATGGTTTTAATTTTCATTTCTTTTGTTTTCAAATGATTATTTAAATTCCAGTTAGTTAACATACATGCAATAGTGGTTTCAAGAGTAGAATTCACTTATTCAGCTCTTACATACAGCACCCAGTGCTCATCGTAGCAAGTTCCCTCCTTAATCCCCATAACCCATCCAGCCCAGCCCCCACCCACCTCCCTCTATCAACCTCAGTTTGTTCTATATTTTTAACAGTCTCTTATGGTTTTTTCTTCTCCCCCGCCCTCATATGTTCATCTGTTTTGTTTCTTGAATTCTACATATGAGTGAAATCATATGGTATTTGTCATTCTCTGACTGACTTATTTCACTTAGCATAATACACACTAGCTCCATCCATGTCGTTGCAAATGTCAAGATTACATATATTAAATATATACCACATCTTCTTTATCCGTTTATCAGTTGATGGACATTTGGGTAGTTTTTATTTTGTTATTACAATTTGAGTCTTTTCATGTGTTTATCATATATCTTCTTTGGCGAAGTGTCTTTCAGATCTTTTGCCTTGTTTGTTAGGGTATCTGTTTTCTGGATTTTTATGTTTGACTTTCTAATATTCCAATATCCCCAAGGCAGTCAGAAAGGTTCATGTACATATGTCTGGCTCATATTACTCCCATTCTTAAAATGAACTCATAGTATTCCCTTTCCACTAAGTATGAACATGACCTGCTTGCTTTAACTCTTGCTTTCTACTTGAACATCTCATGCCCTATTTCCCCTACCTCACTATACTCTAACCACATTTGCTTTAAATTCTTCAAATACACAGTCTTTCCCTCTGAAACACCCACTTTTCCTTCATATTATATATTTTGGTTTAAATTTCACTGCTTCTGAAAAAACTTCCATAATCACACAAAATAAAAAAGATACCCGCTCATTTATTTTATCTATTTCTTCATCATATGCTTCCTATATATGTCTATACTTTCATTGAGGATTGTGTCGTGATTTATTTATTTATATTTAAATTAATATTTATTTAAAAATATTTATTTTTGAGAGAGAGACAGCACATGAGCATGAGTGGGGGAGGGGCAGAGAGAAAGAGGGAAACAGAATCTGAAGCAGGCTCTAGGCTCTGAATGTCAGCACAGAGCATGACCATGGGGCTCAAACTCCTGAACCGAAGATTGTGACCTGAGCCAAAGTCAGACGCTTAACTTACTGAGCCACTTAGGTACCTCATGATTTATTTATTTTTAAAGTTTATAATATTTGTCTAATCAACTAAGCTCAGGAGGTGAGCTCTAGGAAGTCAGAAACTTACCATTGTATATCCTTCAAAAGGCCAGGGAAACAGTCAATACTCAATGAATACCTCCTAAACAAAAGAATTAACTTAATGGACTAGTAACATGACAGTGATACACATGTTGAAAAATATTCACGTTGATAGTGATTTGAGTTTGATGTTGATAATGTGTAAGTGTGCATATCTCTCCCGTAGGAGTTTGAGTTTTCTTGAAGTCCAAAATATTCTCTAGTAGGCAGAAGGCATCGAGGCAGTGATCTATAATATGTGCCTTCTGCTTCAAGAAAACCCCAGTAAGAATGATTTCTCTCAGGGATTTTGATCTGATGACCCCATTGTAGCAGTCAAAATAATTCTTCATGGGATACAGTTTCTCTTGTAAGTTAAGACATCATAGGGGGTGTCTCATATTTTTTTTAATTGAGATATAATTGACCTATCACAATATATTAGTTTCAGGAGGTACAAATAATGATTTGATACCTGTATACACAGCAAGATAATTACCACGTGAAGTCTAGATTCCTTACCATATAAAGGTACATAATATGCAATATAATATTTTCGAATATATTCACCAAGATGTACATTACATCCATATGATTTATTTATTTTATTACTGAAAGTTTATACCTCTTGACCACCTTTTCCCATTTTGCCCACACCCCAGATACCTTCTTCTGGAAACCACCAATCTGTTATCGGCATCTGAGTTTGTTTTGTTGGTTTTTCTTTTTTTTTCCTTCTTTTATCTTTTTTTTTTGGGGGGGGGGGGAGGCTCATATATAAGTGAAATCATATAGTATTTGTCTTTTTCTGTTCAAATTACTTCATTTATTGTAATACCTTCAAGGCCCATCCATGTTGTTGCAAATGGCAAGATTTCATTCTTTTTTATGACTGAGTAAATATTCTATTGAATGAATGTATGCCACATCATCTTTATCCATTCATCCATCAGTGAGTATTCAGATGACTTTCCTATCTAGGCTATTACAAATAATGCTGCAATGAACATGGGGTGCATATATGTTTTTGAATTTGTGTTTTTGTTTTCTTTGGACAAATACCCAGAAGTGGACTTGCTGGATCATATGATAGTTCCAGTTTTAATTTGGGGGGAAGCCTCCACACTGTTTTCCATAGTGACTGCATCAATTTACATTTCCACAAAGAATGCACAAAGATTCCCTTTTCTCCACATCCTTGCCAACATATGTGGGTTTCTTTCTTTCTTTCTTTCTTTCTTTCTTTCTTTCTTTCTTTCTTTCTTTTTTTTTTGTCTTTTTGATACTAGTCATTCTGACAAGTGTCAAATGATATCTCATTGTGGTTTTTATTTGCATTTCTCTTATGATTAGTGATGTTGAGCATCCTTTCATGTGTCTGTTGGCCATCTTTTGGCCATTTCTCTTTGGGAAAATGTCTATTCATATCCTTTACCCATTTGGATTTTTGTTGTTGTTATTGGGTTGTATAAATTCTTCATATATGTTGGATATCAATCCCATATTGGATATATGATTTACAAATATATTTTCTCATTTAGTAGGTTGCTTTTTAATTTTGTTGATGGTTTCTCATTGTATTGGTTTTTAAGGACTGATTTGTGTTAACCAGCTGCAACCTCCAGTTCCATTGTGCATGTTCTCCCATTCTAAGAAGCAAAACTCTGCACTGGTGTTGAGGTCTCAGGCTTGCTATATTCATATTTAGAGTGGTTAACAAATATGGGGATCTAAACACCATTTTTTGAATATCATGGTCAAAATAAAAATAAATTTATCCTAGTAAAAATTCATGGCCAAAAAATATACAAATGTAAGATTACTTACTGATTTCCTATAGGTTTTAATAACCATGAAGATCTTTTGTATAATAAATGACTTCTAGAACATTCTATTAATGCACTTAACTTCAACCCATCACCAACACCATATCTTAGCAAACGTTCATCCTTCCACATATAAGTTGAATTTACTAACACTAAAATCTATTACAATGACCCTTTTTTTGCAGGTGCTTTTTATAAAGAATAAAAGCATGACTGTAATATATGGGTTAGAGGCCTGAAATAAATGTTTAAATTTGAATGACAGGCTTGACACTTGACTGTATAGACTAGCCTCAAATAACACAAAATTGATGAAAATAACAAGGAAGCATGATACAGATGTGTGGTGCTTTAATTTATATTTAACTACCCTGCAAGCAAAAATTTTCAGCTTCATTTGACCATATCAGAACTAAGTTAAAAAGTAGAATCATAATGTGTCAAAGAAATCATTCAAAATAGGAAGAAAAGAAGTATTCTTTAGTCTTACATAAATAGTATATATTAAAAATTAAAACAGAAAGATCTATTTTACTGACCTTGAACTTTCCAAACCAAACACATAAATTCTATTCCTACTTCTCCCTTTCTATTAATAGTATGTCCTGTGAATATTATCTTCTAAATATTTTTCCAGTCACATCAACACTTTTATTTTTTTTAAGTTTCTTTATTTTGAGAGAGAGAGAGAATGTGTGAGGGAGAGGCAGAGAGAGGGAGAGAGAGAACGCAAGCAGGCTCTGCACCGTTAGTACATAGCCTCAGGCTTGATGTCATGAACCATGAGATCATGACCTGAGCTGAAATCACGAGTCACAAACTCAAATGACTGAGCCACTCAGACACCCCAACACTGCTTTCTTATTGGTCTCCTGTGCTACTGCAATACTCTTAGACATTATTTGACTATATTTTGGCATTATTTCATAAAATGTGCTCTATGATTGCTTGCCCTTGAAATGTATGGCTGACTTAACAAATCCAGTAGTTAAAAATTGTGTAAGCTGGGGCACCTGGATGGCACAGTCACTTAAGCATGGGACTCTTGATCTCGGCTCAGGCCATGATCTCACGGTTTGTGAGATCAAGCCCTGCGACAACCCCCATGCTGACAGTGCAGAGCCTGCTAAGTATTCTCTCTCTCCCTCTCTCTCTCTCTCTCTGCCTCTCCCTCAATCTCTCTCTCGTGCATGCTGTCTCTCTTCCTCTTTCTCTGTCTCTCTCTCTCTCAAAACAAATAAATAAAACTTCCTAAAAATTCTGTAAGGTACTGTATACATTCTCCCTTTCCTGGAAATCTGTGATCCACTATAGCATATTAAAATCTATGAGATGTCCCTGCTGGGCCCCCAAATCTGTTGTCTTTCTTTTGGTTTGCTCTAGAAACAACTAGTAAAGGAGAAAAAGGTAAATATAAGGAGAAAGTTGCAGCGGAGAAGTAAATAGCTGTTGACTCTTAATTCCTCCAGTTGGCACATCTAGGTCACTGGTCTTAGCAGCCCACATGGATTGAAGCATTTGGCAGGTCAGAGGAGCCAGAACAGCAAACTCACCATGTGTTATATCCCTAACCTTATCAGTACCCAGAGACAACTCCTGCCACTCTATAAGGCTTCTCAGCAAGGCACATCTCAGTGCTCTAATGGTTTGGTTCTGCACCTCGAATGTCTTGCTGTGTCAGCACAAGACCCATCTCCATATATCTGCTTCTTCAAAAGAGGACTACGAGTTTTCCATATTTTTCCCCTTAGGGGATTTTATTAGACATCGCCTATTAGAGCTCTAAAGTAAAGCCATCTATTTAGTTTTGTTTCATTCAGAGTTCCCAAGCAGATCTGCCTAGAGAACCCTTTTTTCCAGCTTCCAGCTAGTGTCTGGGGCAAATATCATGTCGGGAATGCCGACCTGCAATGAATGATCTCTCCATACATTTGTGTGAACACATGAATCCTACTAAGAATAATGGATTAAAAGAGTTGAGACACGATCTATGTGCTCTCTGTGGGCTAAGACTACAAAACTGCAGCTGGATATTTTTTATGGTACATATTTTAATAATAACACCCCACAGCACAACAGATACTAATATAAAGCTAAAAATATAGGGCAGAACGTGGCTTCTGGTGGCAGCCTCCTATTTCTCTTCCCTAAGGAATTTGTAACAATATTTAACCAGTGGGTCTAACTAGGAAGAGAATTCCAATACAATTCCAGATCTTTCTACAAATGTTTCGTTCAATTTGTGTTGGAATATTCCTTTTTTTACCAATCAATTTTTGCTGAAATTTTTAGCATTTTGCTTGCATTTGTTCAGTTATTTCTAAAAACACTAAGACCACCACCTCCCACACTGCCTACTTTTCTTTTCTTCCCTCATTACTTCATGAACTGATTTCAGTAAGTTGGTATGTATTCTCCTATAACTTTAAACTTAAGTAATTACATCCCTATGTATACCCATATGTGCCTTGAATTTATTTTCAATAGATGGATCATATGCTATATACGTTCAGAATATTTCTTAGCAGCGTATCATTGAAATTCACTAGATATAACTAAGTATGGTTTGCATGTAATAGTATTGTGAAGTATTATGTATTGATACACTTATGACTGGTGGGAATATAGAGGAAAAGTATATTTCTACACTGTAGAATTAAATGGGAATTGATATGGCATTTTTGGAGAGAGATCTGATATCCATTAAAAAGATAAATGTACAATACTTTGATTATATATATATATATCCAACAATATAATTTATGGTGACACAAAAACTATGGATTAAATATATATCAGTGATTATGTTTTAAAAAAATGGTAGTGCAATAGTGTTTTAACTTGATGTTACTTTTCTCTTTATCCTTAAGTTTACTTTTATTTATTTTTTTAATTAAAAATTTTTTTAGTGTTTATTTTTGAGAGAGAGAGAGAGAGAGAGCATGAGCAGGGGAGGGGCAGAGAGAGAGGGAGACACAGAATACTAGCAGGCTTCAGGCTCTGAGCTGTCAGCACAGAGCCCGACGAGGGGCTCAAATTCACAAATGTCGAGATCATGACCTGAGTCAAAGTTGGACACTTAACTGTCTGAGCTGCTCAGGCGCCCCATATCCTTAAGTTTACTTTTAAAATAAACCTGTCTGACTTAACATGGTGCTAAAAAATTATGTATTTCTTCTCCAACTTTCCACTAAAATTGGTAGAAAGGCATTATGTCAAGAGGCAGTTGAATATGTAAGTTTAGAACTCATAGTGGCACTTGGGTGGCTCAGTCGGTTGAGCGACTGACTTCCCTCAGGTCATGATCTCGCGGTTCACAAGTTCGAGCCCTGTGTCGGGCTCTGTGCTGACAGCTCAGAGCCTGGAGCCTGCTTCAGATTCTGTGTCTCCCTCTCTCTCTGACCCTCCCCTGCTCACGCTCTGTCTCTCTCCCTTTCTATCAAAAATAAATAAATAGGGGTGCCTGGGTGGCTCAGTCGGTTAAAGGTCCGACTTTGGCTCAGGTCATGATCTCACTGCTTGTGAGTTCAAGCCCCCCATCAGGCTCTGTGCTGACAGCTCAGAGCCTGGAGCCTGCTTCAGATTCTGTGTTTCAGTCTCTCTCTGCCCCTCTCCCGCTCACACTCTTTCTCTCTCTGTCAAAAATAAATTTAAAAAACATTAAAAAATTAAAAATTAATTTAAAAAATAACTCAGAAATGAGTCCACGGGTGAATATTCAAAGTTAAGAGGACATTATTAGGGTCTTGGTAACATTCTGTGTTAGGATTATGGTTACCTAGATGTTTTATTTTGGAATTTTGGGTAGCTTCACATTTATGGCTTGTGCACTTTTCTCTGTGTATGTTAACCTCAATAAAATTTAAATTAATAATAAGATTTGCCTACTTGTAAAGTTTGACCTCCTACAGTATACTGGGTTTAAAAAATATAATGTGCATTATACATCTCTTCTTTTTTATCTTCTT